>NW_027185809.1:4754975-4793104 GCF_028583685.1 Petaurus breviceps papuanus
TGTGTGTGTGTGTGTGTGTGTGTGTGTGTGTGTGTGTGTGTGTGTGTTTCCCATCGAATTTTAAGTGAAGAGACCAGGAAGTTTGAAATGAACTATTCCATTCCTACACAGCCCATTCATTTACTCTTCCATCCAGGAGAGCTAAAAAGGGATCATTAAGCCCCATTCTGACTTTGAGAGTCCTTATTTATCTGTTGTCATCTGGAAACACCTAAAGGACTTGGCTGCAGCATCCCAAGAGTCCGTGACTGATTTCCTAGCTTCATTCCAGTGCCAAATTGCAAAAGGATTTTCCACTTTGAAAATCAAAGGGGAAAATAATATCTGATTTTCTCATTACTGGATCACACCCACAAAATGACTGCTGCCATGGATAATGTACCATGCTAGCCTGGGATTTCTTAGAGCTAACGATTATTGTTACAGTGTTTTCAAATTTATAGTTTATATATATATATAAAATATATAATTTATATATGCATATATAAATATAATATATAACATTAAATATATTTATATTATATAATATATATAAATTTATATATGTTAATTCATTTGAGCTTTACAACAATCCCAGAACACAGATACAATAATTGTTATTAAGACTTACCCACAGTAACACAGGTTTGGAAGAGACAGGATTGGAACCTGACTCAAAGTCCAATCCACTATCCGTAGGACCATTCAGCCTCTTCATACATTGTCTCAGAATGACCTGCAGTCAAGGTAGGTTACAGGCATCTAACTCTAAAACTATGCAGATTTTATGCTTAAAATTAGATCCTTAAACAAAGAGGTCTCTGTGCTATATAGTCAAATGGAATAGCATCCATTTCAGAAGGTAATCTATTCAAACCCATTAGCCTAAGGACTGGTATAGGGAGAAGGTCAAAAGAAGACAATGTTCAGTTGTAGCCCCTCTAGAGATGAGGCCTTTAAGAGTAAACTAATCCCAATGTGGCACCATATATGACCTTAGTGGTCATATAGTCCAACCTTTTCTATCTGGATAACACTTTTGGATCAATGCCTCAAATTTCTATTTGCACGTTTTTGCACATAGTGGGTACTTGGAAAATGCTTATCGAATGAATGGTTAAAAACTTAGCTTAGTGAATGGATACAGGAATGGATTAGTGAATGGGTTAGCAGGTTAGTAAAGATTAGATAAAGAGTTTACTGCCTTTGAAATCGGTGTTCGAGGATCATAGGGTCATAGGTTCAGAGCAGGAAGGGACGTTAGAGGCGGTTATGTCCAATTCCTTTGCTTAGCAGATGAGGAAACAAGAGAACCTGAAAGAGATTATGGTAATTTGGTAAGGTCCCACCCCACAGCTAGTGTCTGAGCAGGATTCGAACCCAGGTTTTTCTGACAAATTCAGTAATTTGTACCCTCCTCCACATTGCCTAAAAATAAAATAAAATTAAATTAAATTAGATTAATCAATATCTGGGACTCTAGAATATAAACCTAGAGGTATAAAGTTGGGGTATCAACTCATTTTCATAGAAATATAGTCTAAGCTGCAGGGATTTAGTAGAAAGAACACCAGATTTGGAATCAAAAGAGCTGGGTTAGAATACTAATACTATCATGTATCTTGTGATCTTGGGCAAGGCACTTCCCCTCTTTTGTCCTTGATTTCCTCATTTATAAAATAAGGTTGGTCTAGATCGGAGGTTCCCAAATTTATTTGTCCTACTGCCTCCTTTTAAAAAAAAAATTACTTAGCAATCACCTGGAAATCTTTCTTCAACGCTTTAACATATTTTTTGAAATTTGTGTCATTAAAAAAAAACCACACAATTTATTTTTTAAATGATGCATCTTAAATTTAATCATTTATTGTAAATTTGTGGAGATTTTCCCTACATTGAAATTTTGATTACTCAATATTGCATCATACCACCATATAGTATCTATTACATTGTAAACAAGTCATTACATGCCCACATTCCTACCCATGCATGTTGGACTTCCCAACAACATGCTACACACTCACCTGCCAACATTTGCTTGTTTAGACCTGTCAGAGGACTTGACCACTGATCGATTATAACTTTCACACTGTGTGTTTATTTGGAAAATAATGTGATCACCCCAACTCTAACTCTGTTACACAACAGATGGAACATGTACAAACAGTTTTTCAAAATCCTCTTCTCTTCTTTCCTTATGCTTCCACCACACCCTTATTTTTATTCAAGGCTCCCCCATCAATTGCATCTGAGGCTACTACCACTCCCTATGATCCCAGAGCCCCTATGGAGTGGTATCACCCACTCTGGGTGGTCTATTCATCTCCAAAAACTTGTAAAGGGTTTTCCAAGAGAGTCTTCTACAGAAGCTTGAAGTCTACAGAGTCTAAAAGACTGGGACTTTGAAAGGTTAAAGGGAAAGTCTTCATATGCCAACTGGACGATATCTTACCCCAGAATGCTTGGAATACTTGAATACCTTAACTGTACTTGAAAAGAGCAGCAAGACAAATCACCTGCTTATATACTTTATTCACATAGCTGTCCCTTGCTACTCATAATCAAATTCCAAAAGGTGTATGTAAAGTGAAAAATATTGAACCCTTTAAGGGAACATGGAAATTGTTTATGGAGGGAAGGGGCTTTTGAGCAGGAAAAATGTCTGGGAAATAAGAAGCAAGTTTTCTCTTGTCTCTTGCCTAGAGGTAATTAAAAGGTCCAGAGCCAAAGTTCTGTGGGAGTCAAAAGGAAACTTTTAATTTGTTTATTTTTAGTTTTCAACATTCATTTCCACAATATTTTGAGTGACAAATTTTCTCCCCATCTTTCCCCTGACCCCCACCACAAAATAACAATCCTAATGAATACCCTTTCCATAATCTGCTTTCTCTTATATCTTCCCCCATTCCCTCTCTGACTTTCCAGTAGGGCAAAATGGATTTCTATGGTGAAATTCCACCATTTCCTGGTGCCTGTATATCTTATTTCCCACTTGCATGTAAAAAAAATTTTTTTTTAGAATTTGTTTTTAAAACTTTGATTTCCAAATTCTTTCCCTTCTTCCCTCATCACCCACCCCTACTAGGAAGATAAGTGATTCAATATAGGTTGTACATGTGTAGTTATGCAAAACGTTTCCATAATAGATATATTGTGAAAGACTAACTATATTTCCCTCCATCCTATCCCGCCCCCCCACTTGTTCTATTTTCTACTTTGATCCTGTCCCTTTTCAAAAGTGTGTGCTTCTAACTACTCTCTCCCCCAGTCTGCCCTCCCTTCTATCATCCCCCCTCTTATCTCCTTCCCCCCTACTTTCCTGTAGGGTAAGATACCCAACTGAGTGTGTATGTTATTCCCTCCTTAAACCAAATTCAATGAGAGTAAGGTTGACCCATTCCCTTTTGCCTTCCTGTTTTTCTCCTCCATTGTAATAGTTTTCTCTTGCCTCTTTTATATGCGATAACTTACCCTATTCTGTCCCTCCCTATTTCCTTTTCTCATTATATTCCTCTCTCACCTCTTAATTTTATTTTTTAGATATCATCCTTTCCTATTCAACTCATCCTGTGCTCTCTATGTATAAGTGTACACATATTTACATATACTCACATACGTATTTATACACACATACACCCTCCTATATAAACATATATATGTATATATATATATATATATACATTTACATATATTTCCTTCAGCTATCCTCAAAAGTCTCATGAGTTACAATTATCATTTTTCCAGGTAGGAATGTAAATAGTTCAACTTTTTAATAAGTTCCTTATTGTTTCTTTTTCCTGTTTACCTTCTCTTGCTTCTTGCATTTGAAAGTCAAATTTTCTGTTCAGCTCTGGTTTTTTCATCAAGAATGATTGAAAGTCCTCTATCTCATTGAATACCATATTTCCCCCTGAAGCATTATACTCAGTTTTGCTGGGTAGGTGATTCTTTGTTTTTATTTAAATTTTTAAAATTTTTTTTGTCATTCTTGGTTTTAATCCTAGCTCCTTTGACCTCCAGAATATCATATTCCAAACCTTTAATGTAGAAGTTGCTAGATCTTGTGTTATCCTAATTGTGTTTCCACAATACTCAAATTGTTTCTTCCTGGCTGCTTGGAATATTTTCTCCTTGACCTGGGAATTTTGGAATTTGGCTCTGATATTCCTAGGGGTTTACTTTTTGGGATCTTTATCACAAGGCAATTGGTGAATTCTTTCAATTTCTATTTTGCTCTCGGGTTCTAAAATATCAGGGCAATTTTCCTTGAGAATTTCTTGAAGGATGATTTCTAGGTTCTCTTTTTGATCATGGTTTCCAGGCAGTCTAATAATTTTTAAATTCTCTCCTGGATCTATTTTCCAGGTCAGTGGTTTTTCCAATAAGATATTTCACGTTGCCTTCTATTTTTTCATTTGTTTGGATGTGTTTTATAGTATCTTGATTTTTTTTGGGAAGGCAATTGGGGTTAAATGACTTGCCCAAGGTCACATGGGTAGTTTTTGCATTAAGTGCCTGAGGCCAGATTTGAACTCAGGTCATTCTGGCTCCATGGCCAGAGTTCTACTCACTGTGCCACCTAGCCACCCAATCTTGATTTCTCATAAAGTCATTAGTTTCCATTTGTTCTAATCTAATTTTGAAAGAATTATTCTCTTCAGTGAGTTTTTCAAATTCCTTTTCCATCTGGAAAATTCTACTTTTAAAGGCATTCTTCTCCTCGTTGGCTTTTTGGGCTTCTTTTGCCATTTGAGTTATTCTTTTTTTTTAAGGTGTTATTTTCTTCAGTATTTTGGAGGAGGGGGTCTCCTTTAGCAGGCTGTTGACTCGCTTTTCATGATTTTCTTGCATCATTCTCATTTCTCTTCCCAATTTTTCCTCCACTTCTCTTTCTTGATTTTCAAAATCCTTCTTGAGCTACTCCATGGCCTGTAATCAACTCATATTTTTCTTGGAGGCTTTTGATGCAGGAGTTCTGACTTCATTGTTTTCCTCCTGTTCCATGCTTTGATCCCTATTGTCCTCAAAAAAGGTTTCTATGGGCTGATAGCGTTTCCTCTGGTTGCTCATCTTGTCAGACAATTACTTGACTTTTGAGCTCTTTGCCATGGTAAGAACTCTGCTTCCAGAATGGAGAGTTTTGTCTCAAATTGCTGGGGTTTTCTTAAATGTTGTCAGAAGTCTGAGGAGGGCTCCTTCTCTACAGACACCACACTGGTACACTGGCATTTCTCATCCCAGGACCAATGCCCAAGAGAGTAACCCAAATCCAGGCAAGTTAAAGCAAGAGCTATTACCCTCTGAATGCTTGCTTGGTCCCCCTACAATCTACAGGCAAACTCTGGAGGCAGCCACAGAAGCAGTTGCAGCCACCATGCCTCTGCCACCTCTCTCCCTGGGGGCAGGATCCAGACCACTCTCTTCAGTTCTCCTGTTCCAACAGAGTTCTCCTCTCACCTTTTACTTTCTCTTTAGTGTTTATAGGTTGAGAAGTCTGGAAACCACCACAGCTGCTGGTGATTCACTCTCCTGAAGTCTGCTGCAACTGGCCTGCAAGGCTACCCTGGGGCAAGAACCTAGTGGCTCCCTGTGACTGTGCTCAGATCCCAGGGCTCTGTGATAGACTCTTTCTGTCAGCCTGCCAGGCTGCCTTCAGCAGGAGATTGTTTCCCTCTGTCACTTTGTGCGTTCTGTAGCTATAAAATTTGTTTAGAGTCATATTTTACAGATATTAGAGGTGGTTGGAGGGGGAGCTCATGGAATTTCCTCCACCATCTCCCAAAAGGAAAATTTTAAAAATTCTAAAATGAGGCAGATAGGTGACATAGAGGATAGAATATTGGGTCTGGAAGATCTTAATTCCAATCCAGCCTCAGACACTTACTAGCTGTGTAACTAAGTAATGTCAGTTTACACGCAGTCCATCAGCTTTCTATCCATAGGTAGAACGCATATTTCATCATTTATCCTTTGCAATTGTGGTTGGTCATTGTGTTGATTAGAGGTCCTAAGTCTTTCAAAATTGTTTGTCTTTACAATATTATTGCTATTATATAAATTGTTCTCATTCTGCTTACTTCACTTTGCATCAGTTCATATGTGACTTGCTGAATATTTCTGAAACTCTCCTCTTCATTTCTTATGGCATATTGGTATATTGTGAGTGCTTCATTTCCTCCCAACATCAAACCTGAAAAGAAAGTGAAGTTTCTCAAACAACATTTGGAGTTGTTTTGGCTGTTAGAATGAGATGACATGGCCTCATGGCTCACATCATGGTTGAGTTGTGGGAAGAGTCCTGTGAATAAGAGTGGAGAGTTCAGATAGCAGGATACTGCATGAGTCCCTGTTGCAAGGGCCTTCCAGATCATACATAGGGAATCTTCCCTATGGGAGAGGAAGCAGGTTCTCCCTCAGACAGAGAGATAAGCTCAGGGGTTGCTGGAGAAGTCTTCCTGGGAAAGAACGAAAGCACCAAGTGAAGCATTCCCTGGTTATTGTTGACTACCCCACATAAACTGAACTGTGAACTGGGGCCTCACGTTCCGCACCTTAGACAGCGAGCTTTCTGCTTTCAAGGACCTCAGAATGAAAGCCAAGGGTCAGTTAATGAAGCTGACAACTATGAAGGAATACAAGTGAAGGGAAGCAATCTGGCTATTCAACTAATGAGACACTCCATCTCTCAGCCCCAGGCATTTTCTCTATCTCCTGTGTCTAGAATGCTCTCCCTTCTCAACTCCACCTACCGGCTTCCCTGGATTTCTTTAAGTCCTAACTTTAAGACCTGCATAACTTGGCCGTAGGTAGAGGCCAAAATTAAAATAAGCTAAACTTCTTCCAGCTGCAGATAGTCTAGTCCAGGCCTGTAAAATCTACATCCCATGGGCTGCTTTTGGCCTTCAGCAAGGCAAAGGATTTCAGACAACCCACAAAAAAATGGTCCTTTGGCATGCCACAAGAAGTCCGTGTGCTGTAAGTGGTCCTTGGGTCACGGGCTGTGCAGAACTGGTCTAGTCACTAGAGGTAGACTGATGATGGTTGGTTGCCATGACACACAGGAGAGAGTGCACAGTGGCAGCACAACCAGCAATTTACGTGAGGGGCACGATAGTGACTAGTGGAAGGTGGATTAAGTAGGGCACAAAGCACTCACTGCATCTTTATTTTCTTTTACATTCTCTATATTTTTCATGAGGCAATCAAAATTCTTTGGTGGGTCATGGCCGTGTGCCATGTGTTGTGCAGGCCTGTTCTACAGGAAAACTTTCTCAATTCCTCTTAATTTCCTCTATTAATTGTTGTTATTGTTCAGTCATTTCAGTAATGCCCATCTCTTTGTGAACCCATTTGGGGTTTTCTTGGCAAGGATACTGGAATGGTTTGCCATTTTCTTCTCCAGATCATTTTACAGATGAGGAAATGGAAACAAATAGAGTGAATTAACTTGCCTAGGGTCACACAGCTTGTAAGTGTCTTAGGTTAAATTTGAACTCAGGTCTTTCTGACTCCAGGCCTGGTGCTCTATTCACTATACCATGTAGCTACCTGTAATGGTACTGGTAATTTGAAAATTTTCCCTGCCCCTTAATAGGTCTAGGTGAATTTCCTGATTTGAAAATAAACTCTGCCCCCTGATAGGCTGAATGTAGCCACATGGAGCCTGTGGTGGGAGGCTTGTTTTTCAAGAAGGCACAAGTTTTAGTACTTTGTAGTCAAGTGAGTCACAAGGGTTGTGATGTTCTCTGTCCCTGGAGAAGGCTACACGTACCCTGATGTGAAGTTTTGCTTTGGGGCTCACTTTAGGAAGAGTGGCGTGATTTGACCACATGAGACTCTGGGTAGTCATTGGGTCCAACTGGCTTTGAAAACCCAGATTTTGGTGCTTCTCTTTCTGGTAGCTAACACTGTATGTATGTGGTGGTCAGACAGCTAGAAACCCTATTTGTTGGTTTGTTGAATTGTGTTATTTTCTCTGTTTTTTGTCTGCTTGTAACTTCTGTTTGTATTCTCTGGAGTTCAGGGTGCTGACTTTTTCCCCTGAACTAGGTAAATGATAAATGTTTGATTAAAGTAAGATTGTTAACTCTTTTTGAGATGCTTTCTTTTAGAAAAGCAGATTAAAGACTCTGTGCTAGCAACCATGCTGGGTTTGCTAGGGTGCTTGCTGCTACACTACCCTGTGTTAATTATCTCCTTGTTATTCCGGATATAGCTTCTTTGTGTGTATATATACACACATACATACATATATATACAAATACATGTATATATGTGTGTGGATATATACATGTGTGTATATGTCTAATATATGTATATGCACACATATACATATATAATTTATTTACTTGTATGTTATCTCTTTCATTAGATTATAAGCTCCTTGAGGGCAAGCACTGTTCATTTCTTTTTGTATCCCCAGCACTTAGCACGATGACTGGCACATAGTAGTTGCTTAATAACTATTTTTGATGATTAATTGATCTCTACTGATATAGGTGAAGACAGAGGAGCCCCAGCAAGGCATCTACCTTAAGGTCTTTGACCCAGAGATTCTATTCCTGCTGATGCTGGAGCCATGAAACAGGAGAATGAGAGCTGACTTGGGGCAGAGATTGGGGAACTTTGCAATAATAAAATAAGAAAGCTCTAGGCTTATCTCAGGAGGAGGAAGTTGGCTCCCTGCCCTTCCCACCAAGAAGCTATAGCTCCTGAGGGTGTGGTCTAACAGCACCAGTTCTGATAGGCTCTTAGCAGCTGCCTTCCAGAGTATGAGGAAACTCTCTGAGGACCTACTTTTTTACAGTCAACTAAATTTATTAGACTCTCCAGATTGAGAATGCTCTTTGTCCCTTTTTAGATGGCTGAGATAGAGAGTTATTCCCTTTGCAGTCAGCTCCTGATGGGGATCTGCAACAGAGGAGATGAAGTTCCAAAAGGAAATTGTGAATGGTTTTGATAGATTGGACTTATTCACACTTCCACCCACCCAATACACATTACCATTCTCTGTAACTTAGCCTGTCTCAGGGGCAATTACATACCATCTTTTAGGCGATTCCCTACCTGAATGGCTTCATGCTTTGGCTGTGAGCCTCTGCCACCTTATGATCATACTGGTGTGCATTGATGAATTGTTGACATATGAGCAGAAGTTTGGGATAGCTATCACTCTTGAAACATGAAGTTGACAAGAAAACAAGTGATGATTAGTCCACAGCAGTGTTATTAAGACTGTATAGGGGGGTAGCCAGGTAGCACAGCTAGTAAGAGCACTGGCTCCAGTGTCGGGATGACCTGGGGATCGAAACTGGGCTCAGACACTTAGCACCCACCCAGAAACACCTGGCCGTGTAACCTTGAGCAAGTTACTTAACCCTGATTGGTTAAAAAAAAAAAGACTGTATAGGGAAATTCATTACCAGGGAATGAGAGACCCTTCAGCCCCATCCAAGTCCAATGTATCCTCAAAATCCCCTATGACCTTGGATCATTCATGGGAGGCTACATAGATCAGTTCATAGAGGAAAGGGTTATTATGGTCTCAGTGTCTGTGGGCCCTTTCAGTAGCCATGTTATTATGGGCAAGTTCAAATGTAAATCCTTAAAGTTACTCAAACCATCCCATTGTAGTTAACACCAAACAGAATCAGATCCTGGGGGAACTTTGTCTTCTTTTAGGTAAAGGCTCTCCATGTTGGGGGGGGGGGAAGGAAATAACTTGTGTTATCATATCCTATAAGGTAGGGATTGACTTCCCTATTAGCTATGTCACACCTAGAAGTAATCTTGGTGAGGTGAAAGTTTGGTAATCATCACTTTAAATTTTAAGTCTACTCTCCCCAGAGACAAAGTAGAGGAGCGTTTGCTTCTGATTAAGTAACACTGAAGATATGATGTTGGAGGGAACATGATGGATGAGAGCTCATGAGTACAACTAAAACCCATCTCCCTTCAGATCCTCAGGGTTACCTATGGAACCCTGTGGTGAAAGACAACTGTGTGCAGGGAAGCCAACATGGGGCTGTAAGAGTGTAATAAGAATGTAAATTTTGAAGATCTTCCCTGCCCCTAGGCTAATGTGCACCTGAAGCCTGGGGTGGGAGGCTTGTTTTTCAGTAGATACTTCTTGATTGGCCAGTGGGTCAATAAGGTTGTTACATTCTCTGAGCCAGGAGAAGGCTATATAAGCCCTGATGTGTAGCTTTGTTTTGGGACTCACTTTGAGAAGTGTTCTGTGATTTGATCTGAATTCTGGGAAGCCGTTGTTGAGAGTCCCCCGGCTTTGAAAAACCCAGAATGTGGAAACCCAGATGTTGACTGGGTATGGATGTAATGGTTGGACAGTTTGGAAATCTGTCTACTTGATGTTTCTGTCTTGATAATTATGCCGGTATACTTTGAGGTTCAGGGTGCTGACCTTTTCTCCTGAACAAGGTAAACGATATATGTCTGACTGATTAAAGTTAGCTTGTTAACCCATTTTGAGTTGCTTTCCTTTAACAAAGCAGATCCAAGAACCTGTGCTAGCAGCCACCCTGGGGACGCTGGGGTGTTTGCTGCTACAAAGAGTAACTCCAAGGATATGTGCTACAATAAAATAAATGAAACAATCCCCACTCACAAGGCTAACCTTATACTCACCAACAAAAACAACTGACCTATCTTATTCTTAAATATTCTAGAGTTATTGAAGTGGTGCCATTGAAGTACCATTGAGAGTACTGGGCCAGGAGTCAGGAAGACCTGAGTTCAAATTCAGTCTTAGACACATTGACTGCATGACTCTGGGCAAATTATTTCACTTCTTTTGCCTCAGTTTCCTAGACTGTAAAATGAGAATAATGATAGCACACTTATAGTGTGTTATGAGCATCAAATGACATAATATTGTAAAGCATTCAGTGCAGTGACTGGCACATAGTAGGTAATTAATATTGCCATTTAAAAGTTGTCCCAGAGTTAGGGAATTACAGTCCAATTACTCATTAAGTTCTTCACCTGATTTTTTCAACTCTACCCCAACTCTTTTGGGTTCCCCTAGTTATATGCAGCAAAGGGAAGGAAGCTGAGCATGTCCATTCCCTGCTCAATAAACTCCAGTGACTACCTATTATCCACAGGATCAAATTTAAAATCTTCTGCTTACCTTTTAAAGCCCATCACAGTCTAGCCCCAGCCTTTCACTCTCTAAGTACTTCATGATCCAGCTACACTGGCTTCCTTGCTATTCTTTTCTCACAACACTCCATCTCTCAACTCCATGCAATTTGTTCCTTCCTCACCTCTTCCTCATGTCTTCCTTCAATACTCAGCTCAGATTTCACCTTCTACCAGAAGGCTTTCCCGGTTCCCCATGCCTCCCCCAGACCAATACTGCCTTCCCTCTGAATTTACATTCTAATCTACCCTGTACATATCTTATATTTGCGGAGTTACTTGCTTGTTCTAATTCTAAGTACAGATATTCCATAACCCAACAGTCCCTAGAACATTGATCTCAGAAATGTTTCATGGTATTGACTGTGCAAGTTGGACAAGAAAACCAGTGGTAGAGAGTAAATATCTACTGCTAAATCTCTTTCTAACCCATATAAACAAAAATAGTTATAGTGGCACTTTTCACTGTAGCAAAAAACAAAAACAAACTGGAAATAAAGTATGTGCCCACTGCGTACAGAATGACTGAACAAAATGGGATATATAAATATCATTGTGTCAAAAGAAATAACGAATACAAAGAATTCAGAAAACTTTGGGAAGACTTGTATGAGCTGATGCACAAAGGAGTAAACAGAATCAAAAGAACTATAAATGTATGTATGCAAATATATACACACATTTACATATGTCCATATCTGTATAATGGCTATAGTAAAGTCAAAGAAAATAACGCTAAAAGATTCAAGAATTCTGATCAATGCATTGACTAATATGGTCAGTTAAGGAAGCACAGGAGGTGAAGTATTGGTAAGGAATGAGTCATACATACACTGTCTGACATGGTTTGTTTTGTTTAGCTGTTTCTTGTTACAGAGGAGAACTCTATTAGGACCGTATTTGAAAAATCAGTGATTTCCAAAAGCAGCATAAATCAAACCTTTTTAAAAAGCTGTCTTTCCAAGGGGTGGCTCTGGTGTATGATTGAGTGCTTGGCACTATGTGCAACAGCAGAGGGAGAGTAATTCTGACATGGTCCATCTTTTCCTCAGGATTTCTTGGGTGTGCCAATGGAGAGCAGCTGGGAACAACTCACAGTCGATCTGCACAGCAGGGAAGCAGCTCTGATGACATGGAAAACCATAATGATAAAGGATGAATGTGATATTTGTTATGCAGCCAGGGTACCAATGGACAGTTTTATCTGCCATTATGGAAACTGGAGCTATTTGTTCTCATAGAATTAATTGTACAAATAAATAAAATTTATCTGCAATATTTGACATGGGATCTTCAAAATTAGAATTCATGGACTCACATTTTGGACATCTCACATACAAATATAGACAAACGGACATTTTAATTCGAATTTAATACACAGTAGTTAAATTAAAGATTTTTCTTGGGTTGTTTCTAATTGAAAAAAAACCTCACAGCCTCAACATATAAATCAAACTTGCCTAGCACAGTTGCATGATAGAGAAGTCTGCACATTTGCGTCCTATGCATCCCAAATCAGATTGACTGAAAATGAATGGTTTCAATAGCTAGCTAGAGATTCCATTCCCATTGTTAGCTCTCTGTACCTACAGTTTCTTCCAGTTCCTTCTGGTTTGAAATATATGTAGTTTGGGGAGGAGGTAACAAAAAAAAAAAACCCTAACATAAAATTCCTGGCTTTTTGCTCTTGATCTTTTCTGTCCAACAGCTATAATTAGCCATGCCTTCCCTGCCTACCCGTTAATACTTCCTTTTGCTGACCCCCCTCGCCCCTCTTTCCCCCCCAACCCAAAACCTATTACATCCCCCTACCCTCAATCAAGAATCTGGTTGTACAAGCTAAAAACTCCCAATTTCCTAGTTGATTATTTGATTGTTGTCTGTGACCTCAGGGCTGGCTGGAAAACCCCTTCCTCTTTTCCCTCCTCATGAATCCCCCTCCAAATATCTCTGCTGTAGAATCTGTCACATCCCCCTCCCTACCCAGCTAAGCAAGCTGCCCTGACTGTATTGCTGTCTGAGCTTCCCTGAAACAAAGCTTCAGAAGTCCAAGTAAGAGATGGTAGCAGCCTCTTAATAGAGCTTCCCAATAAGACTGAAGACCATTTTGTTGGGGGCTTCCTGGCTACATTCTTGAGTGTATGCCCTCCCTGTTTCTTCTGTACTCTGCTTTGGAGGTATTAGACCTGACTATTGTGTCAGAGGGGTTGATGGACTGACTTCCCTGGGGTGAATATATCAGCCCTGGCCTTCGCTTTGGGGCTTTCCCATAAAGATATCAATGCTTTCAGCATTGCTTGACCATCTAATTCTTCTGTGAAGCCCTATTTTAGTTCCATCAATGAATCTTAACAAAATATAACAAAAAAAAATTTATGCTCCCTCCCAAATGACTGATGGGGGGAGAGGGAGAGGCTGTGTTTATAAGAAATAATGAGTGGACTGAATAACCTGTTTCTCATCCTTGCAAAAACAGAGAAGAAAAATCATTCACCTGAAACTAGACCATCTATGTAGATTCCACAGATGGGTCCATTAACTAGTCCTTCATTCCACAGGGGCTGGAAAAGGAAAGAAAGAGGGAGGAGAAAGAGAAGGGGGAGAAGAAAAGGAAGAGGAAGAGAGGAGGAGGAGGAGGAGGAAGAGGAAATAAAGGAAAGGATGATAGAGAAAGGGAGAAGGGAAGGGAGGGAGAAAAGAAAAAGTGAAGAGGAAAATAGAGAAGAAAATGGAGTGAAGGATGGAGAGGAGGTGTCCTGTTCCTCTAAGTTCAGTTACTACAGAGTGCTGAAGGATAAGACAGGTAACATTAACTCTGCTGATTGTTTACCTGCTTAGCTCATCTAGCCCAATCTTCCTTAGTTAGCTTTTGATTTCATGCTGGATGGCTAAAGTGCTTCTGGGCACCTCTGGGCAAATTTGTGGTCCATACTGAAAAGGAATTTTTATCACCTGTTTAATGCCCCATGGCTGACAGGAAACAGCACAGAGAGAGGAGAAAGGCCACTTTTGCTGGCATTAAAGGGGCCATTAAGCACAGGATTCAGGGAAGTTCTTATTTTCAGTTACATTCAAAGCTCTCAACTGAAAATGAAGCGTAAGCAAGAGGTAGAGGAGAGAAGGCTGAGTACTGAGCACCCTAGAGAAGTCGGCCCCTCCCGCCACCCCCAGACACAAGAGGTCATTGAGCACATCCCTTCCTTTAACACTGCAAGTACATAGCAAAATTCCAAACATGGGGATGGATGGGATTCATTAATGAGTCTTCATTCTGTGGTCATCCCTGTGATGGGGGGAATGGCAACAGATTATACAGGGACTCTGATCAAGATCAGTGACCAGAATCCCTGTGATTCAGTCTGGAAGGAATTCAGCAGGCCCAAGCAAACTTGGAGTCAAGATTGTAAAAGTTTATTGTTATGATTTAACAGTGGGCAGGGGTTCTTAGGGAACCTGAAAGTTTATTAAAGTCATAGGTAAAGTTTTTAAGGAGTCAAGACAGTAAATCAGGTGTCAATTATGCTAACTAGGTGAGTAAGGGTGGGATTAGGGAGGAGTTAAGGAGTGGTCAGTGCTTAAAGGAACATGCACTTTTAATGTTAACTTCATAAACATATTGCCCATAATTCACTGGAAAATAGCCTAAGGAGGGGGGGCTACCTGGAGGTGTAGTTTTAGGCCTGAAACGGCACTAAGTCAGCTGGCAGTCAGGGCTGACTGAGACATGCTTAGTCTGCCTCCCATCAGTGTCATGTTTGACAAGATGGATATTGGGAACCAAGGCTAATGGAGACTCAGTATGTGTATAATTGGCTAAGGAGTTAACCTATAGATAGTGCATTTCAGGATTCATAGGTGCAGCTGGCCATTATACTAAGGGGAGATAACATTTGCCTAAGCTAAAATGTTTATACATGGTTTAGTGAAGGATTCATAGGTGTAGCTTGTTATTGTTCCAAGCAGAAATAAACAGTTCATGAATTGTGGCTGGGCAGAGTGCTGGCAGGGGGAAGGGGGAGAGTTAATGCTCTGAGGCTGGGGAGGGAAATGTGATTTTACAAACTGGTTTTACAAATTGATTGTACAAACCGATGTTACAAACTGATATTACAGACATAGATCCCAAGCACCCCATCACCTGGACCAGGGAATGCTAGCAGGATGTGATTCAGGGCATCATTTCTGCATAACACAAAATGCAACGTGTAGGAACTAGATAGCTTCAACATGTTCTAGGACACAGAATTATAGAGATTTAGAGCTGGAAAGGACTTTAGGGGTCCTTTGCTATTTACTTTACAAATGAGGAAACTAAGGCCCAAAGGCACATAGTTAATAGAGTGGCATAGCTGGCATTCTCACCCAGGTACTTGGATTACAAATCCAGCCTTCTTCCCACTGTACCATGCTACCTCCCATCTGCCCAGGTCCAGCTCCATATGATCAGTTATGCATTTTCTACCTTCTTCAGCTCACAGAGATGCATCTTTCTCTAAAATTCCTAGTATAAGGTCTTTTAGGCTTTTTTTTTTTTTTTGGTATCATGGTCCCCTTTAGCAATCTGGTGAAATCTACAGACCCATTCTCCGAAAAATGTTTTTAAATGCAAAATTAAAATACATAGGATTTCAAAGGAAGTGAATTAAATTGAAACACAATTGTAAAAACAAAAATTAAACTAATTTGTAGACTCCAGGTTAGAAGCTCCTGCTTTAGTGCATTGCCTAAATTAAATCCATCAGCAAAACATCATTATATATCTATTATATATCAAGAACTGTGCCAGGAGCTGCAGATACAGAACCAAAAATGAAACAATCCCTGTGCTCAAAGAGTTTACATTCTATTATAGGAAACAACATGTATACATAAAAGTATATATGCAACATATAAGCATATAATATACATAATATATAAGCAGGTAATTTTATGGAGATGGGGTTCAGGAAAGACCTGCCAGGGGACGTGGTGCTAGACTTGTTCTGTGTTGTTTCATTTCAGGATTCCCTCCCAAGACTTATTAGTGAAGCTCTGATTCCTCTGTTCCCTGGAAGTGTCTGATGTTGAAAGAAATGTTTTACCATGTATACCTACATGGTAACCAAACAACACTAGAAATGCCTCAGAGCTGATTCCCCTAAAAGAAAACCATCCATACTATAGGATGTCCAAGCTGGAAGGTCCTTAAGATATTCCTGAATCTCAATATCTTTTCCACCAAATCCACCCCTCTTCCTAACTTCTCTATTTCTCTCAAAAGTACCACTATCTTTCAAGGTACCTAGCCTTGGTTTTATCCTTGATTCCTTACTCTCTCTCTCTCTCATCTGCCACTCCCCAACATTCAATCAGTTACTCTATCTTGTTACAAGTTCCCTTGTACCCATCCTTTCATCTCCAATGATGATATAACCATTTCGGTTTAGGTCCTTATCACCTCTTCTCTTTCTCCAGCCTCTCCCTTCCCTATGCCACCTTCTACAAGGCAGTCAAAGTGATTTTTCTGAAGAACAGGTCTGACCATATCACCTTCTGCCTCAGGTAGCATCAGTCACCCTCTATTGACTCTAGGTCAAAATACAGACACCTCTATCTGTCATTTAAAACCCTTTACAGTCTCTTACTCCCCTTTACGCACTCTGTGTTCTAGCCAGACAGGCCCACGTGCCTCTGCACAGACTCATCCCATTCTGGGAAAGCACTCCCTCCTCTTCTTTACCTTTTACCATAAAAACTCTTTTCAGGTCTCTCTTCCTAACCTTTCCTGATTCCCTATAGAGGTTCCCCAAGTGGGTGATATCCTCCCCTGGGAGGTGTTAAATAATCCAAGGGGGTGGTAGTAGCCTCAGGTATAATGGGGGGGTTGAATAAAAATAAGGGGGCAGTGGTAGCATAAGGAAAGGAGAGAATTTTGAAAAATTGTTCATATATGTACCTCCTGTTGTGTAACAGAACTAAAGTCCGAGTGATTACATTACTTTCCAAAATAAACATACGAAATGCAAGTTATAACCCCATCAGTGGCCAAGTCCACCAACAGGTCTTAAGGAACAAGTGTTGGCAGGTGAGTGTGTTGCTCATTGTTGGGAAGTCCAGCATGCACAGGCAGGAATCTGCTCCTATAATGACTTATTTATAAGAGGATACTATATGGTTACATGATGTAATACTGTGTCATCAAAATTTCAATGTATGAAAAACCCCACAAATCAAAACAATTAAAGGACTAAAGAGAGTAGATTTCCAGGGGGGTACTGAATAATTTTTTTTTAACGAGTGGGGTAGGTCAAATAAGTTTGGGAAGCTCTGCCCTAGAAGCTAGTACCTGCTACTAGATTACTTTGTACATAACTTTGTATTTATTTACCTGTGTATGTGTAAAGGATTTTCCCAGACAAGTCCAGATCTCCTAACACAGATGCATGTGGCATCCTGCATTTTCCCACCATGTGGGTGAATGTGGCCTCTTCTAACTGGTTGCTTAGACAAAGCAGGTGACATCTTTTTTTTTTTTTTTTGCTTTTTGGAGGGCAGTTGGGGTTAAGTGACTTCCCCAAGGTCACACGGCTAGTTTTTGTATTAAGTGTCTGAGGCTGGATTTGAACTCAGATCCTCCTGACTCCAGGGCCAGTTATCTATTCACTGAGCCGCCTAACTGCCCCTGCAGGTGACATCTTTAAAACTGGTCAGACTAAGACAGTCTTTCTCCTTCCTACATATTCCTTCCTGCTGCGTCCAGATGGTAAAGGTCACAGTTCACCCACTGCCCAGGCACTATAAACTGAATGGGTTGAGTAATTAATGAGGATGAGAATTAAGTAATTAATGAGAAAAGAAGAATTTCCCTACCCTTAATCCATGACTCTTAGATTTCTCTAGGTCTGGGAATGTTTATGAGTCTTTTATCCTTCTGAATTTCTCAATTTCAGGTGCCAGGAAGTTATCTGTACTCAGTTCATCAGATCAGGGAGCCATGGTGCCCTTAGAGTCTGGATTCCAGGTGGGGAGTGCAGTCAGACTGACTGGCAGGGAATACCTTAGAAACCAGAGTGCCTGGAACTGGAGCTCGAGGTAAGTTTTGGTCTTGAAGCTTCGACTATACTCTATAGGAACTGAGTTAAACTATATAATAAATACCCTTATCCTCCCCAGAGGTTGAGGTAGTATAGTAGGGGGAATTAAATCCTACATATTGGGGGGGTATATCTGAACATTTGTTGACATACCATTGAAGTTCATTTTTTTTTTTGCAAAAGCTAATCTGACCATAGTAGTTAGAGTTAGGATGTAGGGGATCTATCCTCCACACTTAAGAAACACTGTTGGTGGGGACTGTAGTAAATGGCATTCCCAAAGCCCCCTAAAAGAGTACTAGGGAACCCTGGGGAGGGGTGAAATGTAACATTCTTGGCCTTTAGGCAATGGGGTCAAATGTAGCCAATGTAACATATGTTTTCCCCCAGTGGAATGTAGGATCCTTGAGAACGGGCAGTTTTGTTCTTGTCTCTGTTTCCCCAACCTCTAGTACAGTGACTGGCATTTAATTAGGCAGGGGCCATTTTCACTTTTGTCTCTGTAATCATCAAACCACTGGTAGCCAGAGGATGTACAATATAGAGTCAAATCATGAATGTTAAGAGAAAAGCAAAGACTCCTGGGTATTTCCACAGCACTAGGCTTTTTGGGATGGGAGTTAGCCCCTTTCAGTAGATGACCAATGGCACTTTGGACTCTGGCAGGGTACTTACTAGAATTGTAAACAAACAGCTCTTCAAAAACATCAGCTCATCTCATTCTCACCTTCTAATGTCCTTTAAAATCCTGTTGCCTAGGTGGGGCCTAGCAACTCTTTCACCTCCCAAATCTGAAGGCCTAGTTTTGATTTTCAGCATAGTCAGGCTTTGTGTTTCCTTCTCCATTCAATCCCACCCTTCCATTTCCTTAAATATTATCCTGGGACCCATACATGGGTGATGGAGTTTATTGAACATAATCAACCATTCAACTAGAAGAGCTGGTGCATTTCAAGAAACAAGAAGTTACTCTGATGCTACAATTAATTGCTGCATGGATATCGCCCCAAGTGATGGCAGCCAGCACCATCTGGAGAGATAGCCCTGGGAATAAAAGGAGAGATTGCATGTTACTGAGGGATGAATAATTTAATGATGACCCCTGGCAACTGTAAATAATGAACAGCCTAGAATTATTATTCATTGTTTCATTAGGTGTCCTGCTTATTCCAGAAAAAGAAAAAAAAACTCCTGAGATTAAGATATATTTGCTGTCAGAGTTCAATGGCAGACCTGTTACTCTGCTATGCCAGTGAAGAAATCATGGAGATTAAGAAGAATTAGAAGTAATCTGACTGTTCAATACAGGTATCCCAGGAGCTCAAGGTCAAACAAGTCTGAATCCCCCAAAACCAAAGGTAACCTGAGCCAATTAGCTCAATAAGTTAAGAAGCTCCTATTGTTAAGGAGGCCAAAATTAAAAATTAAGCCACTAAAGAGCCAGGATACTTTTTACAGAGAACATGGTTGTTAACCGCTCCCAGAACAAGCTCTAAGTCCTAACCTTAGTCTCACACTTCACCTTGATCCCCAAGCCCAGCCCTTATCCTGCTCACATACTGAGCCCTGAGTCCAGCCCCACTGCTGGCATAGCTACTCAAAGCTTGCATCACATTGGATGGGCCTTGGTTCTTTGCCTCAGCACTTGTACTTTGGTTTTAGGTTAAAGAGATCAGAGATGGAGGTCTTGGAATGTGATCCATGTCAGGTTTCCCAGCAAGTTCTTCAATGTCCCAAGGACTGAGGTCCAGCCTTCAGGACCAAGTCCATTGGTAGCTGAGACAAGGACTTATCCATCCATGATCTTAAATTTGAACCTGAATATGAGACCAATGCTATGTAGAAACTGTATTAAATATGCAATGGTATAGGGGTAACACCCAGGTGTTGGGGAAATATGTTTGTACTTCCGTGCTTGCTGTATATTCAATGTAAATTGTTGTTCTTCAGTCATTTCAATTTTGTTTGACTCTTTGTGAACCCATTAGGATTTTTTCTTGGCAAAAATACTAAACTGTTTCTCCATTTCCTTCTCAAGCTCATTTTACAGATGAAGCAACTGAGGTAAACGGGATTAAGTGATTTGCCCAGGGCCACATAGCTAGTCAGTGTCTGAGGTTGTATTTGAACTCAGGTCTTCCTGACTCTAGGCCTGGCACTCTATTCACTGTGCCACTTACCTCAATGTGAACATCACTCTGTAAAATCTAATTGATATAAATTGCTTAAATCAAACCGAGGTTCTAGTCATTGGTGACTAGTGGTGGGGGTGGGGGTGGGGAAACACTGGAATGAGGAGTTGAACCTATAAGGTCAGAGAAAGATATCCTAAACTCCTCAGGGTTGCTTCTAGAACTTTAAGAGGGAGACTTAGCCACCCTTGACCTGGAAGAATGAGGCCAGTTATTGCCACAGTTAAAAGGAAAGATTAGTAATGAATTTAAGACAGAATTCAGAGTTCTCAATGCAGAATTTAAAAACGTAAATTGCCAAGTAGGAAAAATTGAATATATGATGAAGAATCTCTCCAAAGAATAATGGATTTGGAATATAAAAAAAAACTAAAGTATAGGAAAACTTGTTAGAAGAAAATCAAAAAGTAACATTTAAAGAATACATTAACAGTACAATCCAAAACAACTGATCTTGAATATAGGAAGGATGTGTAGGAACAATAAGTCAGGTGAGTCTGGGAGGAGATGTCTCACATATAACTCACAACTTTCGCAGCCTGACCAGCAACCTCGATATACCCCCAGATGGCATCTATTGTTAAGGATCAGCTGATTCTGAATGTCCTAAAGGAGGAACAGGTTCTCCAGAACAAGATCACTGTTGTTGGGGTTGGGGCAGTTGGCATGGCATGTTCCATAAGTCTCTTAACAAAGGATTTGGAGGATGAGCTTGCCTCAGTTGATGTAATAGAAGACAAACTAAAGGGAGAGATGATGGATCTCCAACATGGCAGCCTTTTCCTCAAAATGCCAAAGATTGTTTCTGGAAAAGACTACAGTGTAACTGCAAACTCAAAACTAGTCATTGTTACAGCTGAAGCACATCAACAGGAGGGATAAAGTCATCTTCATTTGTTCCAGCGCAACATGAATATCTTTAAATTCATCATTCCCAATATCGTTAAATACAGCCCTAATTGCAAGCTGCTTATTGTTTCCAATCCAGTGGATATTTTGACATATGTGGCCTGGAAGTTAAGTAGCTTTCCTAAAAACCATATTATTGGAAGTGGTTGCAATCTGGATTCTGCCCATTTCTGTTACTTAATGGGGGAGAGACTTGGTGTCCATTCTTCAAGTTGTCATGGATGGGTCCTTGGGGAACATGGAGACTCCAGCGTTCCTGTGTGGAGTGGTGTGAATCTTGCCAGTGTGTCTCTGAAGAATGTTAATCCTCAAATAGGAACTGATGCTGATTCAGAGAATTGGAATGATGTTCATAAACAGGTGGTTGAAAGTGCTTATGAGGTGATCCAGCTGAAGGGCTACACTTCCTGGGCCGTGGGCTTGTCTGTGGCGGATCTGGCAGAAAGCATTATGAAGAATCTTAGGAGAGTGCATCCAATTTCCACCATGATTAAGGGACTATATGGCATTAATGAGGATGTCTTCCTTAGTGTCCCATGTATCTTGGGGCAGAATGGCATTTCAGATGTGGTGAAGGTAAACCTGAATCCAGAGGAGGAGAGCCGTTTAAAGAAGAGAGCAGAAACTCTTTGGGGAATTCAGAAGAAGCTGCAATTTTAAAATCTTTTAATGTGCTGCCATCAAGAGAACATGACAGTGGTCAAGGGGTTATGTATGATGAGCTTTTCAAATAGGTCAATCCTTCCTCTGATTAGTGATTGAACACCAGAAATGTAAAACCTGTGAACACACTCTAGTCTCTTCCTAAAGTTTAGAAATGGGGAATGTGACTATTTGTTTAAACCCTGTTGATGTTTGCATATGATGCTGGATATGACTTGTATAGTCTCAGTAGTTGGTGTCAAGCAGACAGTGTCCCACAGGTATATAAACTACCTGCCTTGTATGTAGGTGCTACAGGTTCCCATAGGTCCAGAAGACAATGCTCCTGGCTACAAGACACCATACAGTAGTAATTCTTTATTGATGCATTGATTACCTTGTGCTCCCCTCCATGAAGGCTCATGAAAGCATGGCCCCATGCATCACATTTCCAGAGGACCTGATTTTTGTCTACACACACACACACACACACACACACACACACATCAATAGTTGTAAATTTCCATATTATATAAAAAGATCTGTATATGTACAGCAATGCAACCAATTCCTCAAGTGTCATACCAACCCTAAATACTGAATAAACAACAAGTAACTGAAAAAAACCTAAGTCATATGATGACATTTAGAGCTGTATGATGTCTTAAAGTCTATTTAGTCAAACCTTTCATTTTATAGATGAGGAAACTCAGACCCAGAGAATTTCAGTTACTTGACTAAGGTCACGGATAGTAAACAACAGAGGGCAGATTTGAAAATAGGTCTTTTGATTCTAATTCCTGTATTCTTCTCACTCTACTATGGTGACTAAATAAAACATGATCAAACAAATCTGAATATCATAATGCAGAGAGGATAGTTGGTCTCTATGTGGCCACAAAGACTGAAGGACAGATGCAATGTTAAACTAATTACACAAATGTAGTTACATTTATCCCCTTCTGATAAAACAATAAACAAGTGTAACCTTGACTGAGTTGGAAGAGGCAAGGTTTACCAGCTCTCAGTGAGTCTGGCTGGGCTAGAAGAAACTTTGTGAAGGATAATTCCTGTACATAGGCCAGAGGGCAGCCATAGGGTAGCAAGTGATTTTTTTTCTCCTCTCCCTAGTGATCATAGTACTTTGAAGCAGAGCTACTCAGTCAGTTCAAGAGAGTCTGAGGCATAAATGAGGGAGCAGAGACACTCTCTAGACAGACACAGGCACAGAAAGTAGATCATTTGAGAACAGAAGTGGCTTCAAAGAGCATAACCCATAGCAGAGGAAAAGAGGATTTATTAAGTTCCTACTATGTGTCAGGGACCACTCTGAGCACTGAGAATACAAAGAAGGCAAAAATCACTCCTACCCTTAAGGAACTCACGTTTTAATTGTGGGTGGGGTGGGAATAACATACAAAAAACTATGTACAAACAAGATATGGACAGGATAAATTGGAGATAATCTCAGAGGAAAGACATTAATACTAAGGGAGATTAAGGAGGTATTCTTATAAAAGTTGGGATTTCTGCTAAGTTTTGAAGGCAGCCAAGGAAGTCAGGAGGTAGATATGAGGAGGGAGAGGGTTACCAGAATGGAGGGACAGTCAGTGAAAAGGCATGTAGTTGGAAGATAGAGCATCTTATACAAGGAAAAGCAAGGAGTCCAGTGTCACTGAATCATAGGATATGTACAGGGGAGTAAGATATAAGAAAACTGGAGGGGGAAAAGTTAGAAGGAAGACATATTATGAAAAGTTTTAGAAACCAAACAGGGAATAATAGGGAGTCACTGGAGTTTATCAAATAAGAAGGATGACATGGTCAGAGCTGAACTTTAGAAAGATCACTTTGAGCAGAGGATGGACTGGAGCAGGAAAGACCTGAGGGAGGGAGACCAACCAAGGAGGTTTTTTTCAACAGTCCAGGTATGAGGCAAGTAAGGGCCTGTACCAGGAGAGTGGTTGAGTCAGAGGAGAGAAGCAGGCTGTATATACCAGAGAGATCACAAAGGTAGAAATATCAGTACTTGACAACTGATGTGGATGTAGGGGGTGACGTTGAGGATGACATGTAGGTTGTGAATCTGGGTAACTGGGAAGATGGTGATACCCTTGACAATAATAAAAAAGGTAGAAAGAGATAAAGGTTGGATGGAAAATGTAATTCCATCTGGGATGAACTGAGTTTAAGATTTCTTGGGACATCCAATTCAAGATATCCATTAGGAAGTTGGAGGTCCAAGACTGGAATTCAGGAGAAATGTTGGGGCTGGATAAGTAATACAGAAAATTTTCTGTACTGACATGATAATTGAACCCATGAAAGCTGATAAAATCACTAAGCAAAATAATATATAGAGAAAAGAGAATGCCCAGGGCAGAGTATTACAGGATACTCACTCATAGTTAGCAAGTGAACTTAGATGAAGATCCAGAAAAGGAAATAAAGAAGGATCACTCAGACATGGAGGAGGAGAATGAAGGAGGTTACAAAGACCTAGAGAGAAGAGAGAATCAAAGAGAAGAGGGTGATTGAAAAATTTCAAAGGCTGCCAAGAAGTCAAGAGGGATAAAAATTGAAAAAGCTGTTAGATTTTTTATAAATAAGAAGTCATTGGTAGGTTTGGAGAGAGCATTTTCAGATGAATAATGAAGCTGGAAACCAGACTGCAGAGAGTTAAGAGAGGGAAAAGAAAGCAAGTGGAGGTACCCATTGTAGATGGCCTTCTCAAAGAGTTTAACTGGGAGAGAGACACAAAAGTCTTTCGCTAGTGAAGATCGATCAAGTGGTGGTTTTTGAAAAATGGGGGATATATGAGCGTATCTGTAGTCACTAGGAAAGGAGCCAATAAACAGAGAAAGAGTGACAGTTAGTGAGACAATCTACCAGAGAAGACAGGATAGAATTGGTCCACTTGTGCATAGAGGGTGGTTTGCCTTGGCAAGAAGAAGGACCACTTCTTCATGTGGAAAGGAATAGAGGAGGAGATAGTATCAGAAGACATGATGTGAGATGTGAAGCAAGGAGGAAGGCAGAAAAGTGATTTCTCAGGAAATGGTCTTACATTTTCCAGCAAAATAAAAGACACGATTCTCAACTGAGAGGGTTAGGGTAGGGGGACTCATGAGGGGTTTGAGGAGGGATAAAAAGGTCTGAAAAAATGGCTGTGGTGAGAGAAACAGTAAATTGATTAGGGAAGATCTAGAAGGATTGCTTTGCAAGAGTAAGGAACAAGTTTAGATCATGTAACATAAACTTGTAGTGGAAACCCGTCAGCAGTTTCATGATTTTCTCCAACTTTGTTTGACAGCACATGAATAGAAAGATGCTAGAAGTGGATGCTAGAAGTAATCCAAGGCTGGGCGGCCCAGCCAAGGCATGACAAGATCAGTGATAGTATAAAGGGGCAAGGAACACAAGAGAAGAGAAGAGAATAAAATTCAACTGGTTCATCAAGGGGCTGAAGATGGAAAAGAGTGATGATCTGGGAAAGAACTGAGTGTTGAAAGGATTAGAGATCAATCAATATGAGGACAAAGAACAGGCAATACAGAGAGAAAGAGGAAATGACAAAATGTGATTAGATGAAGGAATTTCAGAGTTCATGAACATTTAAACAGAATACTTTGGGATAAT
The DNA here is from genome assembly GCF_028583685.1 of Petaurus breviceps papuanus. Lineage (NCBI taxonomy): Eukaryota > Metazoa > Chordata > Mammalia > Diprotodontia > Petauridae > Petaurus > Petaurus breviceps. The sequence continues at coordinate 4,780,570 of NW_027185809.1, forward strand.
GGTAAGATCATAACTGTCTCCCTGTAGCTGAGGTGAGGTTGAGGAGGAGGCCATGGGAATTAAATAAGTTGAAGAACTGAGGCATTAAGATGTTTGAGGGAAAATCAATATCTATGCTGAAGTTCCTTAGTATGAGGGCAGGAGCTGTAGAAGAGAGAAAAATTGTGAGCCAGGCCCTGAATTCACTGCAGAGAGAAGGAGAGCATCCTAGACATCCATAGTAACAGCTACTAGAATCTTAATTGGGTAATAAATATGGATTGAATGACCTCAGAGGAGGAGAAGTTATCCTCTAGAGGAAGTGGCATTGGGGAAACAATGAGTATTTGAATTCCACACCACAATTAAGGGGGATGAGTAAATGTGTGGTCAGTTTTGGAAAGGGTGGGCAAGGATAATGGGATTTATGGTAAAACTCAGTCTCAGTGAGTACAATAAGATGGGAGGAATGAGAAAGAAAAAGGTTTAAGAGGAAAGCAAATTCATTACATGTGGAGTAGGCATTCCAAGGAGCAGAACGGAAAGCAGCCCAGGTTTATGGAGGGAATGTTTTGTAACTACTGTTTTTATTGTACCATCTAGGTAAAAGTCATTGCTTTAAGCTATTTGTGTCTACTGGCTTTCACTTTATTTATTTATATTACGATATTTTAAAAATGTATTTATTATACACTAGAAGTACATACTTACAAGGTACCCTGGAATCTGGAAGTAGCCGCTTCCCTCAGCTGGGCCCTTATGGGCCCCAACCCATGAGTGCCAGTTAAAGGAGCAGTCCCAGGGTGGGAAGGTTACACCGGAAACAAGAAAGAAAATTAGTCTTTCTCCTGAAGAACTAGAGGGCAGAGATGGACTTCTTCGACCTTTCCTCTTTTCTCCTAGGATAGAAATCAATTTGTATTTTGTTCATATGGAGGTTTTACATGGTACTGGCAGAAGCAGAAATACAGCCCATCTTCAGGTCAAAATTCTACAGTTGTCCATCTTTGTTAAAGGTAATCATTCATAAATTCACTGTTTTCTATTGGGGGGCCCTCTTTGATCACCCGTATGACTAACTTCCTATTCACCTTATCTCTGTTTAACTACTGGCTGGGCTGAGCAGGTGGCTTCTGTACAAGGCCTAATTCATTTTGCCTTTTTGACTTCAAGAAAATCTAATCTGCCCAATATCCCAATTCCCTGCTTCTACCTGTTGTAGAAAGGGGAGGTAAGGGGACATGGTTGGGGCAGAGGAGGAGCAAGAATTTATCAAGCACTTTCTATGCACTAAGTTTTCTGCTAAATGCTTTCCAATCACCTCATTCTGGCACAAACAGAATCTGCCCCTACCTTGTTTCTTTTAGCTTGCCATCTCCAAATATCACCTGATCTCTCAAATATCATACTTCCCTGACAATTAGACTAACTAACTCCACTCACGAAAGGACAAATATTCATTTATTTAACAGATAGAACCAGACACAATTATTTAACTAGTTCTACAAACTTGTATCACTTTGCTATTGATGTCCAGATATGTCCTTAGGTTGCCCCTAAAATTAATTAGCTGACAGGAAAAAAGGACACACAACACAATACAATATTTAATTAGGTCTAACCCCCTTGTTTCATTTTGTCACTGATCTGCAGACATCTTGTTATACTGTCGGGTCTTTAGGCTCTCTCAGGACTATGAAGTCAAGTTTGCCTCTCTGAAGACTCCATCCTCTTTTCATTCCTAAAAATTGGGACAATATTTGCTTTTCTTTAGTCCTAAAGCTCTTGTCTCATTTTCCAAAATCTTTCATAAATTGATAATAACAGCTCAGAGTCACATCTGCTAGCTTGTTCATTACCTTTTAATGTAGCTTATCCAGGCCTTGTAACCTGAATTTACTGAGGGAAGATAGATGTGATCTTTTTATCTCCTCTCTTATCTTGGTTTTTAGATTCCAAATATTCTTTATTTCCCAGTCAAAGATGAATCCAAAAGTAATGAACCTGGGAGAGTGGGAAGATGCTTGTATCTTCAATAGAAAGAGAGAAATTAGTGGGAGGGGTGAGTGTAGGCGGAAGTTTGGAATAATTTAATAGGTAATAGGTACATTCAAGATATCCATGTTCAGCTGGTAGTCTGGTTTTCAGAAATAAAGTCCTGGGATAATGAGAGAGGGAGACAGAGAGAGACAGACAAAGACAGAGAGGGAAGAGAGAGAGAGAGAGAGAGAGAGAGAGAGAGAGAGAGAGAGAGAGAGAGAGAGAGAGAGAGAGAGAGAGAGAGAGAGAGGGAGAGAGGTACCAAGCAGGGTGTTAAGCAATGGCAATAAAATACAAGCACAAAGACAGTATCTGTCCTCAAGGAGCTTACGTAAAAGGAAAGTAGAAAGTAGGGAGCAGGAAGGGTACAGGGCTGTTGTAATGGATGTGGGGAAATCTAGAGAATCAGGAGTGGAGCTGGCAGAGGGATGATGGTGGAATCGTAGTCTGTACCAAAAACAACAGTCAGAGGAGAGACGAGGCATCTCTAGTGTAAGAAAGTTGCTGACCAGTTCAAGGAAAAGTCCAGAGAAGAAAAATCTACTAATTTGTCTTTTCTAGAGGAGGAAAATTTTAATTTCCTTCCCAAGGGATATAGTGTGTGTGTGTGTGTGTGTGTGTTTTGATGGGGGGACGGGGAGTGGGTTGGGAGAATCGGATTGACAGAGGAGTTAAAAAGTACCCAATTTAGAGTTAAATAACCGGGGTTCAAAGTTTTGCCCCTATGTGGCCCTGGGCACATCATCTCACCTCTCCAGGCTTCAGTTTCCACATCCGTTAAATGAAGAAGTCAGGCTAAAAAGCTTCCAATGTCCCTTCCAGCTCAAAATATATGAACCTAAATCCTATGTCCAATTTTCCTCCCCCACTAACATAACCCAAGCAATGCAAAGCTGCAGGATCTAGCCTGGAACTGCCCAGAAGTTAAATTACCTGCTTTTTTTCTCCCTAGCACAGCAGGAATGCTGACAGTGGTTCTTCCTGCCCAGAAATATGGCTGGCCATCATCAGTCTTGTCAGTCAGACTGCTGTATGCTTTGCCCTTCAAAAGCCTGAATCATTTCCCTAAGTGTCTGCTGCCTCTGTCTGATCACCCCAGGTGAAGGCAGAAAGAAGGTGGAAATGGTCACCCACTTGAAACTGAGGTAATTAATAAGAATATAGATTCTCTCTAGCATTGCAAGCACTCTGATGCTTTTTTCTGCTCTAGCTTTGTCTCTCTCCCCTAAGGAAGCATGTTCTTCCAGCTCCTCTTGCTATTTCTAAGAGGGGCCATCAGTTTTTTTTTTTTTTACTTTGTGCCAATTATCTAAATGTAACATTCAGTTTAGAATAGAAGAATTCAGCTCAAGAAAGCTCCATGCTTTAAAGCTCTCTGCAATACAGACATGCTATTAGGGACAAGGAGAGAGAGAGAGAGAAATTGAATCTCAAAAAAAAAAGGTTAAGGCCCCTTTTATCATGCTTTTTTTTCTAAATGATATAGACCATGTTAAAAAAAAAACATCTGGAATCCCTCAGGTTTTGTCTCCTCAGGATCTCTAAGTGCTTTCGTAACTGGGCTTCCAACCAAGTCTGAAGTATTTTATGTGTTGCTAGTCTATGAAAGGAGACCTGGCTCCAGACTGAGAGAGAGGTGATGTAGAGGTGATTCAATGGTCAGGTGGTGCTGCCTACCTGAGTAAAGGAAAGGCCAGGTGCCAGGGCTTCTTGGAAGAGAGATCTTGTGGTTCCAAAGATTCTTTGGACATGTGAAAAGAAGACACTCCAGGAGAGAGAAAGAAAAAGACTTTGGAAACTGGAGACATGCATTGGAAGCTAGTTCTTGGGCCTCTTGCAGCAGGAAAATCATGCTGTTCCTACCCAGAGGATGAGAGTCCTTTGGTCAGGCCCCATTATACTCCATGACATTCCCATTTAACAAGACAGTGCATGATAATGGAGAGAATGTTAAATTGAGAGTAAAGAGATTTGGGTTTGCCACTGATGTTACACTGTGTAAACTTGCATAGGTCACTTCCCTTCTCTGCATCTCAGTTTCTCCATGTGTAACATGCAAATAACGATCTGTTTCCTGTCACCCTCACTGTTGTGGGAATCAGTTAAGATAATGGGTAGGAAGGTACCTTATGAATGAAACTTCCTTGTTCTTATCATTGTATCACATCTTTGTTATTACATTATTATGTAATGACAAAATTATGTAAGCAACCCATATTTATGGGCTGTTTAATCAATGGACCACTTGCATGTTCTACTGGTCCTCACACAATAGTCAGAGATACAAAGAAAATCTTTTTACCCATTGGGTGGCCACAATGGGGAAGATTTAGAAGAAAGAATGGACGAGAGTCACTCAGGAGGAGCAGGGATAGACAGATGGTTTGCAGACTACATCATGGGAAGGAACATTCACATAGAGATTCCAGATCCATTAGCATACTAAAATATCAAAGTATATTATTAATATTTGTTAGGATCACATATTCTGTGCATTAGGATGGTAGAATTAGCAGATAGCAGAATCACAGAATTTGAGTATGGAAGGGCCCTCAGTAGTCATGTACTCCAAACTATACCCAAAAGGAATCCCCACTATAGCCTGAGAACCTGCCTCTGCTTGAAGAGCTCCAAGAAGGGGGAAACCCATCACCCCTTGAGGCAGCCCATTCTACTCCTGAACAGCTCTTATTATTGAGAAGTTTGTTGTTTTATTTCCCTGATATCAAACTTAAATTTGTCCCTTCATAGTTTCCATCGATTGCCATTAATTCTACCCTCTCAGTCAAGTAGAACAATTCAGTCCCTTATCCATGTGATAATCCTTCAAATACTTGATGGCAGCTATCATTTCTTGCCTGAATATTCCCTTATCTAGGCAAAAGATACCCATTTCCTTCAACCTGTACTCAAGGCTCTTCACTCTCCAGGCTGTCCTCCTCTGGAAATTCTTATTTAAAAATTTCTTTCTTAAACTGTTGCACCCAGAAATAAACATGATATACCAGATTAGGTCCAACAAAGGCAGAGGTACATAGGGACTGTTACTTTACTTTTCCTGAGAGTTATGTTCTTCTTTATGTAATCGAAGATTTCATTAGCTGTCACATCACGTTGCTGAATCATATTAAATTTACAGTCTACTAAATCACCCAAATCTTTTTTCAGAACATTTGCTATGTATCTATGTTCTCCATCTTATACTTATGAAATAAAATATTATCTCTACCAAAATCCCTCCCAGTTTGTGTCACATAAAAATTGATGATTATATGTTTGCCTTTATGCAAATCATTGATAAAAACTGTAAGCATCATAGGGCCAAGCCAATACCCCTGTGGTATACTACTGGAGATACTTGACCACACTGAAATTGAACCATTAACAACGATTCTTTAAGATTGATCATTCAACCAGTTATAAAGCCATCTGGATGAATCCATCCATATTCTCCTCAAGAATAGCATGGGGTCCATTATTAAAAACTTGGCGACCTCCACATAAACTGTATCCACAGAATTCTTCTTATCTACTAGTTTAATTATCTTATAAAAAAAGGAACAAGATTAGTGTGGCGTTACCTGCTCTTCCATTAATTTTTAGATGACACATGGAAAACTGCACAAGAGTAATCATTGTTTTCTTATTCTTATTCCCATAATTTCACTTTCTTCTCTTACTGCTATATGTCTGATGGAGGCAGAGTGTGATGTGACCTATGAGTCCACGGCTAATATAAATTACCTTTAATGAAAACAGCAAAAGAAGCTCTAACTATCCCACGGAAAACTTACGTGTGACCTTGGGCCATCCTTGGAATTTTGTCTTCTTTGTTTTGTTTTCTATATAATATCTGGCTTGGCCCAAGGGAGGTGAGATCTACCACTGTCCTCCTGCTGCCAAAGACTGGTCTTGTGAGTAAACTACCTCAATAACCCCAATAAAACCTAATAAATCTATACATATATAACTACTCTAATGAGGTCTGCTTCTTTCTTTGGTATCTTAGTACCATGGTGGGACCCTTCCTTTAAATGGTTTGCATCCTGATACTATAGTTCACAATATACCAAATAATAGTGATAATAATGGACATCTTTGCTTAACCCTCTAGTTTATCTCCCTCATATATAATTCTGGCTCTTGATTTTAGATGAAAACAACTTAGTGTAATGAGGAAAGGTCCATTTATTCCTGTGGTATAAATGACTCTTGATTAAATCATGTTGGTTTTTTTTATAATCACTTTCCCTTTCTAGATGTTCATTAGCTGTCTCTTTAATAATCAGTTCTAGAATGTTCCCAGGAATCAAAGTCAAACTAACTGGATCATAGTTTGTAGACCCTGTTCTCTTTCTTTCTTTTTTTTTTAAACTGCAACATTTGCCCTTTTCTAGTGTGGTACCTTTCCTGTTAGGTGATGATAGTAGATAGCACATAGCACATAGTAGATAGACTGCTGAATCTGGAGTCAAGAAGAGAAAAGTTCAAATCCAGCCTCAGATACTTACTAGTTGTGTGACCCTGGGCAAGTCACTTAACCCCAATTGCCTTCCTCCACCCCCCAAAAAATCACTTATTTTAATTTCATTATTTTATAGATAAAATTGAGTACCAGAAATGGGAAATAACTTGCCTAAGGTCACACAGTTATTAAGTAAATGGAAGGGGCTGAACTTGAACTCAGATCTCCTGATTCTCAGACCCAAATGCTTTCCACAGTCCCTCCTTAATCCTTGTCTTCATTATTCGCATAGCTATTTCTAATGAAGTAAAAGTTCTCTGACAAATGACCCAGTTGTCAGATCACCTGATTAAGAGGTCTCTTTTCATTGCCATGAAAACCAGCTTTGGAAGTCATTAAGGAGCTCACTGGCCACTTCTAGTCAACATTCTCATATACCCAAGGCTCTGTTTGCTTATTTCCATTTTGTCCTCTAATGCCAATGACAAATCATGGACATTTTGTATATGCACTCTGACAAGTCTACAATTGCAAGGAATTCATGTACATGTTAGCTTCTGTATCAGCAATGCAATATTTACAATGCCTACGGCAACTATAAATATGCTGATGTGGTTATTAATCACAAAATATACCAGGCTCTCTACATGGGGGATAAAGCTAGAACATTTATTAAAATACAAGAAAACTGAGTCCCAAAACCAGAAAGTCAAAGCCATCATAGTAGTTGCAAAATTGGCACACATAGTTAATGTAGTAAGCACCCACATTCTCAAGCCTTTAAAACAGAACAGGCTACCTCAGTCAAAGGTCCTCCTCTCCCCACTCACAGCAACTACTCAGAGTCTCCAGGCTTCTCCCAGCAACTCTGCCTCCTCCCCGCTCCTGGGCAGCAGTTCTGGTCCCTGGAAGTCCTTAGAAGAAATTCTGGCTGGCTCAAAAAAAAGAAAGGGGTTTGCTCCTCCACCTCAGCCACTGCCACTGCCTCTGCTGGACACTGCAGCTGCTGCCGCTGCCACCACTGCCAGTCACTGTAGGAACTCTAGCTTGGCTTCTGCTTCCACTTGCCCCACCCCTTCCTGCTACATCAGCAAGTCTAATGGGGCATGGAAGATCTTTAAATTCCATAATCCTTACAGCTTCTAGGAAATTTCTCCCATACAATTTGAAGTATGCCATTGTAGCTTACTGGGGCATCCTGTCAGAAATGTTTTATGCAACAATAAAAAAGAACTATATAAAAGTTGAGTGTCAGGCATGAGGGCCATTGGAAGTCACTGTGATTTGGCATTAGATATGGCCTTAGACACAGGCTGCTGCCTCCTTAGGTGCTAAAAAGGTCCCCTTATCCCACCCCAAACATCTCCCTCACTGGTCTCTATCATTCTCTGAAATCCCATCACTAGCATGTCATGAACTCAAAGAGTTATCTCTGGTAGGGACCTTAGGGATCATCTCTCATCCAGTCCTCTAATTTTCCAGATAGGAAAAATTATCCTCAGCAGAGAAAAGTGTCTTGCCCAGAGTCACACAGCAAATTTGTTTCAAAGCTGTGACAAAAACCAAGGCCTCCTAACTTACATTCTACAGCCCCTGCCAGCTATGCTGCTTTTTTGAAGCCCTTGATTTGGGTATATTCACATAGAAAACAATGATTTCCAACTTTTTTTGAGATTTTCACAATCCTGTCACTGTATGATTCTATAAATCTTCCTATTAGCTTTCCTCAAATACACTATAACATATACCTTAACTTTCATATTATTGTGAACCTACATTATTTTTATTTAGTAGCTTAATCAAGAATTTTGTGGCACCTTTCAACAAAAGTTAAAGATACTCTGGGGCATCAAAACCCCCGACCTGAGGGTCCCAAATGCTCCTCAGTCCTCTGGCATAATTAATGGTGCAGGGACTGGGCCTAGAGTCAGAACAATCTGAGTTCCAATCTGACTTCAGACTCTTACTAGCTGTGGGATCCTGAACAAGTCATTTAACTTCTGTTTGCCTCAGTTTCCTCAATTGTAAAATGGGGACAATAATAATAATTACCTCACAGAGTTGTTGTAAGGGTCAAATGAGATCATTGTAAAGTACTTAGCATAGTACTTGGCTGTTGTTTAATCATTGAGTCATGTTTAACTCTTCTTAACCCTGTTTGGGTTTTCTTAGCAAAGATACTGGAGTGATTCCTTCTCTATTTCATATTACAGATGAGAAACTGAGGTAAACAGGGTAAAGTAATTTGCCTAGGGTCATGCAACTAGCAAATGTGTGAGACCAGATTTGAACTCAGGAAGAAGAGTCTTCCTGACTTCCGGCCTGGCACTCTGTTCACTGTACCACCTAACTGCCCCTGGCACATGGTAGGTAATATGAAAATGCTTTTTCCTTTCCTCCCTTCCTTTTTTCTTCTTAGTTTCAGTTACGTTGAAGACATAAAGCAGCCTTTGACAATGGGAATACCACTAGAGTGAGACAACTAAATTTAGCCTTCAAAGTAAAGGAATGCAAATGTATTTCTACCTAGCTAGGGACTCATTTACTCAAAATTCAATTTATTGCACTTTGCCCTGTGATTTACTCAGTAAGAATGTGTTTTTGTTAAGAACCCTTACAGGGGGATGGTTCTCATAAGATAGAGGCCTAGAAACTCATTTAACTAATTCAGTTCTGGCTCCCAGCTACGACTTCCTTTTTCCCCTGACCTACCAGTTAGATATACCTGTACAGATCTAGAAAAGATACATTGAAAAGGTAATTAATCCTACTACCAAGAAAATGAAACTCTCCAACAAGGTCTCACTTGGTGTCTCCATTTCCAGTTTTGACAATGTAAACCAACAATTTGATGAGGAAGCCAAAGATCTAACAAGATAAGAGGTTGCAATAATATCTTTTCATTGTTCAGGATTCTTATAAATGTTAACTGAGATGGTGAAATAGACATTTTCTTTAATCTTCATAACCTCTCAAACCTCCTTAAAACAGAAATTATGCATCTAAGTTAAAACAACTTCAACTGTTTCCTAATCTAAGACATTAAGAACTCAAAACCAGGTATAATAAAAAAAAAGCCAGAAACTGATGATCACTGACCCTGAACTCAATGAGCACTACTCCCACATCTCCCACACTACCAAGAGTGGCAAGAACACAATAGAGTTTTATATCAAAACCCATCCCAACACTCCTGCTCTGCCCCTCTCTCTTTCCATTACCATAGAAGTTTTCTTGGACCTCCACAGCCAAGTTTGCCACAGTCTTTCAGGAGCAAAAGCCTGCCACATGCTACAATTCAGATGCACCAATGCTGCAAAGCCGTGAACTGCCAGGTGCTAGGAAAAGCAGGCCCAGCATTATTAGTGCTGGGCCAAAAAAATAAGGAATAGAGGGAGTGGGACACGTCACTAGGACAGGACACCCTAAATGTGGGAGCTGAGCAACACTACACCAAGCCTGAGGGAAGGGCTCAGAAACCATGTGGGTCCAATTCTTATCAAACAAAAGTCATTTGGGGCAGAGTTCTAGCCTGGTGAACTGCAAAATTATCCAGTGCAGGAGGAGTCTGAAATACTCTGAGATCCACCCTCCAAGTAAAACACAATCAGAAGGGAGAGAGTCAAGAAGTGAGTGATAAGGAAAATAAGGAAGGCGAGATGGAAAGTACTAAAGATTTCAGAAAGAAGAAATCTCAAAGACCTCAAATATAAACAGATGAATCAATGGGAAAAAGAGTAATAATAGGAGGAAATATGGCCTCCAGATCTAGTAAATGAGCTCAAGCATCGATGAATAAATACTACAAAACAAAGGCAAATGATCTAATACTCGATGAATTAGAGGACCCTGTGGAAGTTGAAGAGAATTTGTAACCACCACATGCTCTTCCTAAGTAGTTGAGGAGAGAAATTAAAATTATGAGGCCAGAATTTGTGTCCTCCATAGCAAAATAATGACAGAATAGAAAAACTCGAATCTTCAATGGCAAGCCTCACCAAAGAAACAAGAAAGAGAATAATAGATTGTGAATGCAAATACACAAAAGTGAAATCCCATATAGAAAAGAAGCAAAAAACAAGAACATTAAAAGAAAATATGTTCACTGTGCAAGCAAAACATCCAGATCTCAAAGACAGGATGCATAGAGGCAACTTAAGGATCATAGGTCTCCCAGAAGAACATGATAAGATAAAAAACTTTAACAAAATGAAGGAAATAATAGAACTGCCTAGAACTTGTGGACATGGAAAATGAAATCTCAATTGAAAGAATTTATAGATTGCACCAGAAAAAAGCCCAAAGCTACAAACTCCAAGACATATAGTTGTTAAATTTAACAATTCAATTCAGAAACAACTATTTCTGCAATCCATCAGGAGAAAGACCTTCAAATACAAAGGAAAGGAGATTTAAATAATGCAAGACTTTTCTCCACCCAATAGAATAAAGAGGGAATGGAATAATGTGTTATAAAAGATGGACATTAAGAGTTTAAAACCCTTTTAAGAAAGAAAATCCTAACCAAAGAGACTACTTGTGTCTTGAAAACTCCAAATAACAAAAATGCAGGATGAGTGCAGACATCAACAGTGACAACAGAAATATCAGTAAGAAATTTCTTTCTAAATGTACATAAGACAGGGATGAAGGTAGTGAGCTGGGAGAGGCATCAATGAAAAGGTGGGGAGAGGGGAAGGGCATTATTAACAGAACCTGGGGCTTCCTACAGGGGAATACTTCTTTTGTAGGACTATATTACAATTTCAGAGGGTATATGAGTGATGCCCCAGGGTCAGATCAAGGGCTAGCAATGAGGGGAAGGTAACTTCTGTGGTCTCAGAAAGAGACGAGCCTACAAGGGAATCAGTGAGGAAGATGAGGCAAGGAGTTTCAAAAGGGGAAGAAATGAAGGAGATCTTATGTTGGAAGTGGGAAGAGATTCTTCTGATGAATGCTCCTGTTGGTGAAGGGAGATAGGACTTTACACTGGATGAGTTCCAAGGGCTTCCGTGCCTAAAAAGTCCTGGAAGGGCAGAAGGGAGGAGTTGGAACCCTTAGGGGAATCTGGCACCTTGGAGAGTAGGAGAACATGAACTCAAGGAAGAAATTTCCAAGTAAATTTAATAGGGAAAAAAAAGGTTAACAAGAGAAAGTAGGGAGGGGAGGAGGGAGGTACCTTGACATGGCCATGCCTTCTCTGACACCTACAGTAATTGGCATTGACCTCAAGAGTGAGAGGCACAGTGGAAAAGGGGAATCCATGGGGTAAGTCATAAGACGCAGTGGCAGAAAGTGCCTAGAGGACAGATCCTTAAAAGGATACCTTGGGAGCTTTGATTGTATAAAGACTATGGAGAAGATAGAGACCATATTAAGACTACAGAGAAGAGATGAGTATTGGGGCCAGGAATCCCAGAATTAGGGTTTAGAGTATACAGAAGATGGAAATTGAAGAAAGTAAAAGAAATCCTGTTTGGGAGGAGGCACAAAACAAAATAAACAAGAAACCCTAATGAACATGACCAGCTGCAGGAGAGGAAGGCAAAATCTACCCGACTATTTGAGAGGGAGAAAGAGGAGACAGAAATATATAACCAGAGAAAAGCAAAAGAGAGGAACTAATGAATAAAACCCTAAAGGGAAGGGGATAACAAATGAGAAGAGGGAATCACGGATGAGGGGAAGAGATCCAGTGGGAACAGACCCACCTTAAAAAAAAAAGATGAAAATAACTGAAAGAACATAATATGTTTACAGCAGAAGAAGGGAGAAATCATAACTTGAAAAAAATTCAATTTTTGAGCTAGATGGAAGAAAATATAAACCTAATTCTTATAATTTTAAATGTGAATAGATTAAACGATCTATTCACATCTAATCTAAAAAATGCCTTTACCAATGTAGATCTGCAACTTTTTTTCAGAAAAATAAATTGGTTAATTTGTTTTTAGTTTTCAATATTCACTTCCACAAGATTTTGAATTCCAAATTTTCTCCCCATCTCTCCCCTCTCGCATCCCAAGATAGTGTGAATTCTGATGATCCCTT
>NW_027185809.1:4793114-4827166 GCF_028583685.1 Petaurus breviceps papuanus
TGAAAAGATTTCAGGGGGTCAACAAAATTGGATGGGAGACAAATTATACCTTTACTGTCATTAACCTCCAAATGAAATTTAGCATTTCCTTCTATTACAAATCTGTATGTTTTATAAATCTCAGACTCTGCCCCACAAGGTTTCTTTCCATAAGAAACATAGGTTTCCATATCCTCTTCTCTACATAGCTTCAAACCCTGAAGCTAATGTGTTTCTCCTAATGCAGGCCTGTACAACCTATGGCTCGGGGGCCACTTGGGATCCCACCAAAGGATTTGGGATGGCTTGTGAAAAACGTAGGGTTGCCACTGTGCATTCTCCTGTTTATCACATGACCTGCAACAGCCAACCATTGTAAATCTGTCTCTCGTTTAACCTATCTGCTGCTGGAAGAGGGTTAGCCTTTTTAAATTTTGGCCCTTACCTATTGCCAAGTTGTGCAGGTTTGTCCTAATGGATTGTCTCCCAAATAACAACAAATCAATTAATAAACATTTATTAAGGATCTGCTATGTGCCAGCACTGAAGAAGCAAATGACAGTGCATGCCGTCAAAGAGTTTATAATCTAGTGGGGAATTTATAGTCTAGTGGAAAATATCCACCTCCTTTGTCATTGGCAGAGGATGATGAAGTGTGGGGCCATGTTTTGCTGTTGTCTTAAGGAGCAGCAGCATTTAGGACCAATGTTACCTTTCCTAACATGACAGATTTGCAGTTTCATGTGCAATCATCTTTTTATGATTCCACTGTTACAGAAATGCCTTTTTATTTCATAAATTCAAATTAAAAAAAAAGAAACACGAACCAACTAGAAAATTGTATTCTTGGCTTGGGAGAGTATTCTGGAGTAGTCAATCATATCCATGAAGCTAGCTGGATTGGGAATCTCTAAATAAGGATTTTTTCCCTTCAATGACATTGCCTTTCAACATTTCTTTTAAGAATCAATTTGGTGAGGAGGCAGTCTTCAAATGGCAAATGCAATTAAAAAAAAAGACAAATTGAATTTCGGAAGAAAATGCTGTTCTTTCCATAAAAATGCCATTTGATTATATTGCAATTTCAGTGCTAATCTTTTTTTTCCATGCCAAAGCACACTGAAGTGGGTCAGAAATAGGAAGTAACTAGACACACATACTATTCAAGCTGATAGCAAGAAGATGCATTCATTGCCTCCCACTGGAATTCTGGGTCCTACAGATGAGATTCACATCTGGTTTATTTCCAATGTGTAGGATTGAATAGAGGCCATTTTCATTTCTCCATTAGCACATCTGTCATGAATGTGACAGTGACTGGGACCAGGCATTTGCTGCAGGAAGCTCTCACAGGAAGTAACATAGGACCAGGAATTCTAGTTTTAGACCATGAGATCTGAAGTCGTATTTCTTCATTCTTAGGAGAATTTCTTTGTTCTTAGAGAAATTTTCCAAGAAGGAAAATACTCAGGACTGACTAGGTATTAGAGATGCACACCACCTCACCATCACCTTGGATTGAACTTTGAATCAGGTTGAAAACCCCCTTAAGCCCCCTAATTATTAGCCCCGTGTCCATGAGATCACAGGAGCTAGAAGGCAGCAGGTGCCACATCAACATTCCCAAGCCTAGGAGACAAAAACTCCCTTCTCTGACCCCTCCTTCCAACCCCATCTGCTGTTGCCTCCTTCTATTCAAACTGGAACTCCTTGAGATTAGTATCTTACTTTTGTCTTTGTATTCCCAGAGTTTAGCGCCCTACCTGGTATACTGTTAGTGCTTAATAAAGATACTGGAGTTTGTCATTTCCTTCTGCAGTTCATTTACAGATGAGGGAACTGAGGCAATCATGGTGAAGTAACTTGCCCAGGGTCATACAACTATTAAGTGTCTGAGGCCAGATTTGAACTCGGGCATTTCTGACTCCAGGCCTGGCTCTTTATCCACTGTGCCACCTACTTGCCCCTCAGTAGGGCTATTGTGTCATAAAACTAGAAAACTAGAAGAGAAATGATAAAGAGAATTCAGCACCTCTGGACTTTTCCAAACCCAGTAGGACTCTACAACACATAATCACACTTAAAAGGTTCAGCACATGGAAGCAGTTAATTATCAGACATTCCTCTTACCCAGGGTGTTACCATCTTCTAATTGCTACAGACCTATCTTAAGACCTTAATAAGTTTAAACAGAGGATACTCAATATGTATAAATGTAAAATCTTGTCCAGGTTTTGTTTTTTTAATCACTTTTTAATCACTTTAATCACAACAAGCATTGTATGACCAAGTAAAAACCCATGTTCAAATCTCAGCTTTACTGCTAATTATTTAGATGAACTTGGAAGTCACTTAAGCCCTAGGAACCTCATTTTCCCCATATATAAAATGGTGGGACTGAAAAGCCAGGTAATTAAAAGAATTACAGTGAGGAGCTCTGTGACCATGATAATAATTATGAGAACATCTTTCAAGTTTTTCCTAATGAAATGTTTGATATTGGGCATATAATGGAAGAAGCAGATTAGAATCTGAGGACCTGAGTTCAAATCTCAGTTCTGTCATTCATTAGTTGTGCTGTCATTTAACCCTTTGGGGCCTCAGTTTCCTAATTTGTAAAATGATGGATGTTGAATTAGAGGAGTTTGATATCTGTTATGGGAATGGGAATCTGAAGATCTTCCCTGCTCCTTAGCCCTTTGATAGGCTTAAGGGACTCTGAGAACCTTCCCTGATTTGAAAATATACTCTGCCCCCTAATAGGCTGAAGGTGATCACATGGAGCCTGTGGCGGGAGGCTTGTTTTTCAGGAATGCCCACACCTGATTACTTTGGTGTTACATTCTCTGAGCCAGGAAAAGGCTATATATACCCTGATGTGAGATTTTGCTTTGGGGCTTACTTTGAGAAGAATTGTATGATTTGATCAGATGAGACTCTGGGCAGCCATTGAGCACCCCCCACCCCCCTCCCCCTTTGAAAACCCAGATGTTGGTGCTTCCCTCTCTGGTAACAGACTAGGTATTCATGTAATGATCAGACAGCTGGAAGCCTGTCTGCTGATCTGTTTCTCTGTCTGTATTTGTTGTCTGCTTGTAACCTCTGTTTGTATTCTCTGAAGTTTGGGGTGATGACCTTTTTCCCCTGAACTAGGTAAATGACATACGTTTGATTAAAGCAAGATCGTTAATCCATTTTGAGTTGCTTCCCTTTAGGAAAGCAGATCTAGGAACCTGTGCTAGCAGCCATCCTGGGAATGCTAGGGTGCTTGCTGCTACAATGTCTCTTCTCATTCTAAATCAATGTTGATGAGGTATGGGCTCTGGTAGACCCCTCGAGTTATCCTTGAGTCCTTGAGGTACAAGCTCTGGGAACCCCTCTTGAACTATGATTAAATCGTCTCATTTGATGAGACATTTGCATGAGGCAATAAGCCTTACTTTGTGGCTGAGCCCAAGCCTCTGTGAGAGTGCCATAGAATGACGTAGCACAGACTTACTCTGTGTCTCATACAAGCTAACTTTTAATAAACTTTACTTTTACCTTTTTTCAAGAGAAGACTTGAGCAGAATTTATTTGGCAGAACCCGGCATGTTGGTATTTTGGGGTCTCCGGAGCAACCCTAACCCTCTTTATGGGTAACCTCTTCATTTTTATGGTTCCCTAATACTGGAAACACTGCTCATCTCAAGGTCTTCTCCAGCCAGGACTGGAAGGTACTTGTAGCCTCTCTCTTCCCCTAGTACCTTGGAAGTGCAGTTTTTTGTTTGTTTGTTTTGTGGTATTTGTGTGTATGTGGTTTTTTGGGGGGCCTGACCTCTCAGGTCCCATTAGGTCAGACAGCTAGAAGGCTGTTTTGTGCTCAGCCTGACCTCAGGTTCTTGGCGCTGTTTGGTTATTTTGGAGAACATGGACATGATCGAAGCTTCTGAAGAATGGAAGGTAAGGACAGAAGTGTAAGCCAGATTCTTTCAATTCTCTTGGCACTAGGGAGCTGGGAAAACTTCAGGTACATTTTTGTGGGTTTGTTTTTGTTTATTTTTTTGAGGCTTACTCTCAAACCTTCCTTTATGGAGGAAGGGACTTCCAGACCCTATGCCTGTAACTTCCAAAGGTTCGACATTTTGATTGGCTCAAGGGTGGGAAGTCTAGTTAACAGAGGGTGGAAAGTCTAGTAACAGAGACTTGGGCTCAGACACGGTGTAAGGCCTATTGCCTCATGCAAATGCCTCATCAAATGACACGATTTAATTAGAGTTCAAGGGGGGGGTTCCCAGAGCCCATACCTCATCATTGTGAGATATAATCATATATAATCTTAATAATATGATAGCTTCTATATGATCCTATAAATATGTTTGTTTTATGTATATATTAAGCAAGTGCAGTCAACTTTTGCTTAGGGGTCACAAATGACCTCTTCCCATGTGGCAGATTTCAAAGATGCTCAGTTAAAATATACCTAAAAAAGGGCAAGTCTTGCTCTATCAACCACAGGACCTCCCTCCCCAGGTTGGAACTATCTTACTAATCAATGAGACTAACAAAGTCCCATGGACTGATTGCAGGTTCAATGAATCAACAGTGTAACTGGCAGCTTTCCCTCCCACCCCCACATGCTAATACAATGTTAGTACGCATTAAAAGAATGCTTGTTGGCCTGTTCTTTGCTAATGTGGTCAGGTCCCAAGGCTGCAGCATTATGTTCAGTTCTTAGTGTTGAATTTTAGGAAGGAGATCTGATGAGAGGATGGGAAATTATGCTGTAGGAATAGAAGTTGGAAGAACTCATGACGTTTAGTCTGGTGAAGAGAAGGGGTATAGGGAGTAGGGGGACATTATAGCTATCAGTATTTGAAGGCCTGTCATTGGAAAAAGGTTTTAGACCTGTTTCTCTAAATGTAGAACTAAGAGGAATGTGTCAAAATTACTGACGCAGATTTAGTCTTGATGTTCCTGAAAATGAGAGTACTCCAAAAGGCTGCTGGATATGAGGCTCCCCCCTCCCTGGAGGTCTTGAAGCAAAGGCTGGGTGATCAGTTGTTAGAGATACCATAGAGGGTCAGGTCCTAGCTGGACTAGATGGCCTCTGAAGCCTCTTTTCTTCCGGAGATTCTGAGGTGGACTAGAGGAAATTCACTTCATCTAGAAAAAGGGCTGCCCTGGGGATTCTCAAGGTCCATTAACCCAGAGGACATTTCCACCATCCCCCCCACCCCCCGCAAGCTCAAAGACTGGGCACCTCATGCCTTATGAAGGGACAACCTTTTTCATGTATTAGGGTCACTGTTGTTTGAATAGAGTACCTCTGCAGCAGGATTCACTGCACCTATTACTTAGGGATCAATATTGTAGACATATACACACATTTGCACACCTGTTCTTAATCTTACACTAGCAGAAAATTCATTCATCAGCCTCCATTGGATCTGCATGAGTCGCTTAAGAGAAACCCAAGGCACATCAGCAGCTAATGAGGAGTGAAAATTGGAATCTGCCTTGTCAGAATCTCTGTCATTTTAACCAGCTGAATACATAAACTCATTCTAAAGGTTCCTACGCTACAGTGGTAGGAACCTCCCTAGAGACAGACAGTACTGAGTAATCACAGCAGCAGGCCACAGCTGGCTCTGGGGAATGCATTTTTCTGGTAGTCACATTTTGAAAGGGAATAGCCCTGAGAGAGGATGCCCCTGGATGACATTCTCAACTTTCTGCCCTCGCCATAGAATGAAACATCTCCTGAAGCTGAACAACCTGGAGGGAGACATCATGGCAGCAAGCTTTCCTTCTGGGTGTCTAACTGAAACAACTCACTACATATTCCTAAAGCATACAGTCTCTTTGCTTTTACCTGGAAGAGAAACAGCAATAAAAGGGTCCCAGCTATTAGGGGCTGAGGTGTGTTTCCATCTCTTTTTTTAAAAAATAAATTCTTATTTATTATTATTTTTACATCACCCAAAATTTTCCCTGGCATCCCTTCTCCTCCCCCTCCCAGAGAACCATCCTAAATAACAAATAATATTTTTAAGGACGAAAGAAAAAGAGGAAAATAAGGAAAATTGACTTTTTTTTTAAAGTCTGAAAATTATGTACAACATGCCACACTCGTGGATCATGGATATTGATGGGGTGCTTGGGATCTATGTCTGTAATATTAGTTTGTAACATCAGTTTGTAAAATCAATTTGTAAAACCAGTCTGTAAAATCACACTTTCCCCCCCACCCCAGCCTCAGAGCATTAACTCTGCCCCTTTCCCCTGCCAGCACTCTGCCCAGCAACAAGTCATGAACTGTTTGTCTCTACTTAGAACAATAACAAGCTACACCTATGAATCCTTCACTAAACCTTCTATAAACATTTTATCTTAGGAAAATGTTATCTCCCCTTGGTAAAGTGGCCAGCTACATCTATGAATCCTTCAATGCACTATATATTGGCTAACTCCTTAGCCAATTATACACATACTGAGTCTCTGTTAGCCTTGGTTCCCAACATCCATCTTGTCAAACATGACACTGATGGGTGGCAGACTAGGCACTTCTCAGTCAGCCCTGACCACTAGCTGACTTAGTGACAGTTCAAGCCTAAAACCATACCTCCAGGTAATCCCGCCTTGGGCTATTTCCCAGTGAATTATGGGCAACACTCATAGATATTAAAAGTGCTTGTTCCTTTAAGCACTGACCACCCCTTAACTCCTCCCTAACCCCACCCTTACTTACCTAGTTAGCATAATTGACACCTGATTTACTGCCTCGACTCCTTAAAAACTATGCCTATGTCTTCTTTAAGTTTGTAGATTCCCTAAGAACTCTTGAGTAACAATAAACTTTTACAATCCTGACTCCAAGTCTGCTTGGGCCTGCTGAATTCTTTCCCGACTGAATCGCAGGGATTCTGGTCATT
Source organism: Petaurus breviceps papuanus (assembly GCF_028583685.1). Lineage (NCBI taxonomy): Eukaryota > Metazoa > Chordata > Mammalia > Diprotodontia > Petauridae > Petaurus > Petaurus breviceps. Next base: position 4,800,008 of record NW_027185809.1, read on the forward strand.
GATATTGATCAGAGTCGCTGCATAACGTAATGCCCTCCCCCCCCCCCCCATCAAAAATCATCAAAGAGGTTAGATTGGGAGGGGAGGAAGAGTTAGTCTTCTCTTCTCTTTGGAGCCATGCTTGTTCATTATAATTCTGCAACACTAACTTTGGATTTATTTTTGTATTTGTGGTTGATTGTTCTTTGTTTATATTTTATAGTTATTGCATATATAGTTTTCTTGGCTCTGCTTACTTCACTCTGTATCATTCCATGTAGCTCTTTCCATCCATCTCTGTATTCATCACATTCATCATTTCTTATAGCACAATAATATTCCATTACATTCATGGATCATAATTTGTTTAGCCATACTCCAATCAATGGACATCTGCTTTGTTTCTAATTCTTTGTGGTCATAAAAAGGCTCTTATAAATATTTTGGTGCCTATGAAGGGTCTCATACCTTTTGTTTGCAATTTTAAGGTGCTAATTATCCACAGCTCTGATCTCAGCACTGTTGTTAAAGGATTCATCCAAGGCCACAGGCAGATTTTCCACTCCTGATGGTAGCGGTATAATCATGGAATCTCTAGGTTGTAAAGAACCTGAGGCTATCTTATCTTGTCCAACCTACTCCTGCCAGAGAATCCCTTCTGTTATATTCTCAACAAGTGGACATCCGCCTTTCAATTCAATTTTATTCAATAAGCATTTGTTCAGCCCCTATTAATTTGCTAGGCTTTGAGTTAAGTCTTTGTTCCACTTTGAACTGGTAAAAATTGAACAACCAGAATTCATGGAGGGGTGGGATGAGGTGGGGCAGGAGAATATTTGTATCATACCTTTAAGCTTAATCTGCATTATTAACATTTGATTTCATTTTCTTAAGTCTAGACAATCAGCAATGCAGTAAACCAAGCCCTGAATTGTAGCTTTCAGAGGCATAAATGCTCACAGAGAAAATTTAACCAAAGCTAATGCTAGCACACCCCTGCCTTGAGCTACAAAGACCAAAAACAAAACACTCACAAAATCATCCCCAGCCTTAGCAACAACCAAGGAACTGGCTAATTCCTGAGGCAAGAATTCCAGTTGTGTACACTCTAATTGCTGAAAATCTCTTAATTACATCAAGCTTAATTGTGCCTCTCAGCTGTTGTTACCCACTGCTCCTGCTTCCATCCTCCAGGCCAAGTAGAAAAGGCTAATCCCTCTTCTCCACAGCTATCACTATTCCTTAAATCTTTTCTTTGGGCTAAATAAGTATCCACAGTTCCCTTACCCAATACTTACATGACATAATATCCAGGTGTTTTAACTATTATGTTGATCTTCCTTTGGCCCTTCCCCAACTTAGCAATGCTTCTCCTAAAATTTGTGGTCCAGAATTGAATAGAATAGTTCAGATGTGATTGTGATCCGGGCAGAGTTTAAAGCACAATTACAAGTCCTGGTCACCTTGTGGTCTCCTCCCTTATAATGTAAACTTCTTTTTTTTTTTTTTAAAGCAATCAGGGTTAAATAACTTGCTCAAGGTTACATGGCCAGTTATTTCTGGGTGTGGCGCTGAGTATCTGAGCCCGGATTTGATCCAGGTCATCCCGACACTGGAGCCAATGCTCTTACTCGCTGAGCCACCTGGCCGCCCCTATGTAAACTTCTCATGAGTAGGGATTATTTCATTCTTTGTGTTGCTCTGGCATTTCTTTTGGAGTTGTTGGGAAGTTAATAACATGTTGATTGTTCCTTAGCCCTTTCTGAAGTTACACTGGCTCTTGGTAGGTGACCATCTTCTAGGTGAAGGATCAGCCTATCAAGGAGGACTCTGGCAGACCCCCACGTGATTGTCACAGAACAATCTTTTCTTTTCCTTTATAGAGATGGATAATGCATTTCTTGATAGATAATCTCCTCTTGCCATATAACCGGGAGATTTCAGTCAGCTTCTATATGAGCACTGGATCCCTGCCTTGTAGATCTCTACGGGATGAAACCAACACCAGACACTTTACCACATGAGAGAAGCCTTGTGGCATTCAATACTTCTTCAATTAGAATTTTGGCTAGAAAGAGTATGATTTCAACTTTAGGTAAACAGTAAATGGCTTCAGCATTGGTTGATGACAGCCTGTTAGCAACATGGAAGTGTTCAGCCTGTCTCTCCAGGATCAGTGTGGCTTCATTAGCACTCAGTAGTTGAGATGCACTCTAGGTCTTTGACCCACAAATAGCCTTCATGGCATCATAAAAGCACTTTGGATTGTTGTTATTGGCATAAAACTGAATCTCATCTCCTTCCTACAGAGCCAAGAATCCTACATCTCTCTAAACTTCACTTGCACTTTATTTTTGATGGAGGGATATATGAGTCTCCAGGGAAGACCAGTACCTCTGTGTGAGGGCTGTTGAGCCCTATTTAGGGATACTATCTGTCTTTGATATCTACCTGCAACCCAACTCCCATCTATGGCTCCCAGAAGGATAGCATGCATAGTGTCAGAACTCCAGTAAACTGCTTTGGCAGATGGGTGAAACCAGTTGAGGGTAACCAAGGCACCTCAAACCCAATGAGTTACAGGGGTATCTGTCTCAAGTACGTGAAGACTTCCCTGGGTGGAATGGGTAGATAAGAACAATTTGTTCCAACAGTCATGAAGGAAAATGAATCAAGCACTATGAAGTAGTGCTTAGAGCTTGGATAGATATTGAATACATCAAAGTCATCCACTGTGCCATTGCCAGTCATCTTGAATTTTGTCTTGCCACTGGACTTTGATGACTCTGGAAGAAAGAGTGAGGCCAGTGACTTCATGCAACTCTGCCCCATTTAAATGACATTTTACCATTTTTTACCTACCTCAAAGTTCTGTGGCAACAGACAAGTGACAAAGCAAGTGTGAATACAATGGGAGATGTAGGCACAGTCCTGCACACAGGTGGCCCTGGCCATAAGATTGTCTTCTCGCTGGACTGAAACAGCAGTAGGTTTCAACAGCTCCATGGGTTTGTGCACAGCTCTTTTGAAAGACCACACTGCTCACCTCCTGGCATAAGGAAGGGGCTAGGAAAGATGCCCTAAAAATTGTCTGCTTCACTCAACCCTTTCCTGTTTTCTGTGGAAGTTAAGGATCCCACCCTGTGGTTGAAACTCACACAAAAAAGTAATTAAAAAACTTTTTCAAAAATGATTCCACTGACTATTACATGGAACATGTGAATGCTGATAAATAGCATGAAATCCAGACCTGAAAGACCAACAGCTCTTTTCCTGAGAGAACTCATCAGGTTTTGCAGTCCTGGGTAAAATGGCAGCCCTGAGTGAAATAAGACTGGCAAAGTAAGGCCAGCTTTGCCGAGTAAGAACTGGAGACATGATTTTCTGGAATGACTGAAGTCATGGGGAGTGCTATGAAACTGGCATAGGTTTAACAATCAAAACTAATCTAGCCACCAAGCTTGTATGCCACTCCAAAGGAGAGAATGACGGGCTCATGACAACGTCATTGCTGCTTGCAGGAAAGTGCTGCGTCAACATCATCAGTGCATATGCTCCCACTGTGATGAATACTGCCTTCCACTTTGCCCAAGTACAATAAAACTTTGTGCACTCTTGCAACACTCCTTGGCATTTAATAAACTATGTCATTGTAAGGAGAAGAGAATGATAGAATATGAGAATGATGAAAGTGATGTGTGGTGCAGAGTGCTGGACTGATCCCAGACTTATCCTCTCTAAGCTAAACATTCACATTCAACATAAGCAGCAGCCCCAAGGCAAGATGACTGTTAGAAGACTTAATGTCAAATGATTAGAGTGCTTCTCCATGAATGAGCAGTTTGTTGCTAATTTAGAGGGAAAACTGAGCTATCACACAGCTGGCAACAGTGGGGTAGAAAAGGGGTAGTCAGCTCTCAGAGATTTGGTGTACAACCCCATATTTACTCATCAAAGCTGGAACACTCAGACATCATTGGTTTGACCAAAATGATGGGGAAATTTGGAAACTATTAAATGAAAAAATTGAGAGCTTCACAGAGGTCACCAGCAATATAGTTTGTCCTTCTCTGAGAAGGCAGAGTTTAATTCTATTAGAAGTAAAATGCAAGCAGAGCATAGAGAAATGTAGAATTCTTGGCTCAGGAAGGAGGTGGATAAAATTTAATTTTATACTGATAGTAACTATCAAAGGCACTTTTATGATGCCCTGAAGTCTATTTATAAGCCAAAGACCTATGGTGCATCTCAACTACTTGGTGCTGATGGAGTCACATTGATTAGTGATAATGATATAGCATCAACCAATGCTGAAGCCATTGACTGTTTAGTTTAGATTGAAATCAATCCTTCTCTAGTCAAACCTGCAACTGAAAAAGAGGTTTTGAATGCCATTTGACTCCTCTTGTGTGGCAAAGTGTGGGGTGGAGATTCTGTTCCAGCTGAGATCTGCAAGGTAGGGGATTAATTGCCCATACAAAAGCTAATTGCAATTTTCTGGGTTGTATGGTGAGAAGAGGTTATCCCCCAGGAAATCAAGGATGCCTGTGTTGTCCATCTTTATAAAGGGTAGGGAAATAGGTTGTCCTGTGATGATCCTGGGATGGGGAGGGGGAGAAAGGGAGGAGGTCTCTCGGTCATTGCTGATAAGATTCTTTCCATAGTCCTCCTTAATAGGCTGATCCTTCACCTGGAAGATAGTCACCTACCCAAGAGCCAGTGTAGCTTCAGAAAGGGCTGAGGAACAATCAACATGGTGTTTGCCTCCCAATAACTCCAAAAGAAATGCCAAGCGCAGAATAGAGGTCTGCACACAATGTTTGTCACCTGACCAAGGTCTTTGATACTATAAGTTGTGAGTGCCTCTGGAGGATCATGGTGAAATTTGGTTGCTTATAGAAATTCATCAGTATTGTACACCAGTTTCATGATAACATGCTTCCATAGGTTCTGGATAAAGGATGATCCTCTCATGCTTCTCTAGTCACTAATGGAGTGAAATAGGGCTGTGTGCTTGTTCCCATGCTTTTTAGCACACTGTTGTAAGATGCCTTCAGTGAGGATGAAAACAGCCTCAAGGTCAGCTACCTCACTGACCATAAACTATTTAACTTGAAAAAGCTACAAGTCCAGACTAAAGTGAAGGGATTGTGGGTGCACGACTTTTTGTTCACAGATAATTGTGTACTCATTGCAGTCTCTGAGGCTGAGATGCAGCAGAGTATGGATTAATTCTCAGCTGTTTGTGCTAATTTTGGTCTGATGATTAACACCAAGAAAGCAGAGATTCTCCATCAGCTACCACCACATGGTCCATATGTGGAACCATCAGTTACAAGAAATGGAGAAATTTTGAATGCTGTAAATAAGTTCGCTTACCTTGATAGTATACTTTCCAGGGACGTGCACATAGATGATGAGGGTAACACATGCATTGCCAGAGCTAGCTCAGTATTTGGGAGGCTCCCCAAAAGATAGGTATTAGGCTGCCTACCAAGCTGAAGGTCCACAGAGCCGCTTTGCTGACTTCATTGTTGTGTGTCTTTGAAACATATATGGTCTATCAGCAGCATGCCAGGAAATTTCATTATACCTTTGTGAGGTGACCAATTATTTTCCTCTTTTTGTAGGTAAGGAAACTGTGGATCAGGAAGTAGTTTGTAAACATCAGAGTGGATTTCTTGAATTCTGATCTTCTGACTAAAATACTGCTGGTGTTTCCATCACATCACATCTAGTGCTGTTTTCAGTCTCCTAGGTAGGAAACAGAATCAATCCTCACTGTCCAGAGGCGGATGGGCAATATAAAGACCAGAGATTTCTTCAGCCCTGTTAGGCTGGAATAGAAGTTCACAGAGAAAGAAGGGAGAATTAAAGAGAATATTTCTCTTAGGCTCTCTCTACAAGATAGTACCTTCTCTCAAGTAGAGATTTTCAAACAAGGGTGAAGGAGGCAGAGGCCTTAAACTCAGAGCATACAGCTTAGAGACCAGATGAATAAAAGGTTTCTTTTCTACAGACAGCCAGAGAGCAGTAATATTATGTTCCCATATCCTGGTCAGTGAGAGTAGGAAAAGAGAGATACCTTGAAGTTAGTAAAGAATACTTGAAACAAAAGAGAATGGATTCATCGATGAGGGAGTGATAGGGTATAGGAGAGAAGACAGAATCTTGCAGGGACCCTGGCCTCCCACACCTTCAAAACTCAGAGATTTAAAAAGGCTGAGACCCCCCAAAGTATTGCTTTACTGTGGTCCCCAGTCTGAGCCAGAAATGGGCGACCGTCAAGATGAAGACAATACATGATTGTTGATGGATCAATCAGTTAGGGAGAAGTGATAGCTGAGAAAGATAAGTCTAGTTCCCTGAGGTTGGCATGTGGAGAGAAAATTTAGCCCTAAAGCTGGTGTTAACTTGCAGACTTCCTTTTTAATCTTTTATTGTATGAACTTTGTGCACAGTATGTGGCTGTAAACCCTTTTTTAAGATGGTAGTAAAACCTTGGTCACATGAATGACCATTATGTTAGTCATAATCATATACCTGTGTGTGTATCTGCAAGAAAATACCACTCTATTGGAGACTTCTCCTAAAAGGAAAAGAAGTTTGTAGTAGATACCAGATGGCGAAGCTAGGGGTACAGTAGATAGAGTGCCAGGCCTAGCAAGAAGACTCATCTTCCTGAATTCAAATCTGTCCTCAGACACTTACTAGCTGTGTGACCCTGTGCAAGTCACTTAACTCTGTTTGCCTCAGTTTCCTCATCTGTAAAATAAACTGGAGAAGGCCCGGTATCTTTGCAAAGCAAAGGAAACCCCAGATTAGGTCACAAAGAGTTGAACAAGACTGAAATGACTGAGCAACAATGCTAGAGAGCAGATACACATTGATAGAGAAATTGCAATGATGTCATTTGCTTTTTGCATTCCTGAAGAGACATCCTTCCAACCCCATTATTAGAGCCTAACTCCATTTATACATTTATTGATAAAATATACATTGCCATCTGCAGATGCAAGGCCATGTAAAGTGGGGCATGGTTGGGGGAGACTCAGGTGAGTTGAGTATGATATTGTTCAAGTCTTGCCCCTTGCCAGGTCAATCCTTTTAGTCCCCTTAAGAGTGAAAAGTCCCAATACTTAAAGGCATTGACATAGAAGCAGAAATAAAGGCTCCTCGTCAATGAAAACTCCAGGAAATCCATAGCAGAGCCTGAGAAGGCAAGCACCAGAAATAAACCCCTGAATAGCCAGGGAGCCGAGTACTAAAGACACAGACACTGAGACTTTATGGCCAATACTCTGCTCACAAGACTTATGCTTTGCATCTAGGAGAAATGACACAGCGTTGGCAAAGGTGCTCCTGGGGGAACTGGAAAAAGGGGACATTAGGGGACAGCAATCCAGTTTCACCTTAATTAAAGGCCAGCCACTTGTGGGTAACTATTCCTAGTGTGTTGTTGAATTAATATAAAGCTAGGACAGGCAAAGTGTGTGAGTGTGTGTGTGTGTATGTATGTATGTATGTATGTATGTATGTGCAGTCACCCTACCCAGCTCAATCCTCTCAGGCAAGCACTGAGCATAACAATTACTCTCAGTATAGTGAAATCACTACTCACATGCCAAATACACCCTTCATAAAGTGTAAATATGGGTCATGCATTCTTTCTGGGAAGAGAGAAACCCACCTGGAACTTAAGTTTGGTGACTTTGAACTCTGTTCAGAAAGAAGAGGCCAGGATGGCAAAGTCAGTAGGATCACTAGTGAGCTCAGTCCTAAAGCTTCATGAAAAAGCAAAGTTTTCTTAAAAACAAAACTCCCCAACATTCCACCCTTATTAAACTATAGGCTCCTTTAGGGCACAGGCTGTGTCTTGTTCATTTACACATCTGCTTTAGGGCCCAGTATAGCAGGAGCTTAATAAGTGTTTATTGATTTGAATAAATTTGGTATGTTCTTAAAGCAGTATCTGAGGAGCTCCAAGTTTTTTCTTCAATAACCCATTCTCCATAACTACATTGCTGCAGCTGGAATTTAGACATGTATGCTTGAGAATATAACTCTTTAATTTGAGTATGGCTCAGTTCTGCAGCTCTAAAGCATTCAGCATAAATGCAATCTCCCTGGCCCTTTACCAGTCTCTCACTCCCTCATCTAAGGATAGGTTTCATCATATGCAAATTGCATAATGATATTAATGGCAGTCCTCAATTGGGATAGTGGAGCCATGCTTTCCATAGTACTTAGATATCCCTTATCAAATTTGATCTTCAAAATAGCCTTATAAAAGAGATGAAGAATAGAGTGAACATCAGAACCCAGGCATTCTGACTCCCCAGCTTGGCTTTCACTGTTGTGTTTTCGTTACTATAGAACCAGTCTCTCTGTGTCCTTGGATCAATACATGGCTCATTGCCCAGCCAGGAGGGATGTACTCCCTCGAGGTGAACTACCTGACTGCTATTACAGGAAGGAATTACTGCTACTGTGCTTGAGGCATAAATTGTGTGGTCAGGTGCTTGAATAGACTTAAGCTAGACAAGTCTTGAAATCATGGGATTCAGAGTTTGAAGGGACATTAGAAATTGCCTAATCCAAACACTATCATTTTACAAATAACCTATATGCCCCAGCAACCAAAGCTCTATCCCTGGACTTACCCAGAACAGAACTTACCCAATAATGGGAGCTATTTCATCCCCAAATCATTCCTTTTAGAGGCTAACTAAATTTAGTCTGTGTCTAGGTCACTACAGATCTGAGTGTTGAAGGAAAAAAATATTAATACTGTACTCTGCATTTTAGGCATGATTGCCAGAAACCATTTCATTTGATTTATCATTTTTTCTTAATTCAAGGGTTTTCTTAACATAGAAAGAATGTCCAAATTGGCATAGTTTCTCCATAACTTCCTAAACTTCTTACCCTAAGATGGTATCACCTAATATCTATCTAGAACAAGGAAAAGTTTAAAACATGTTAAAATGCAGTTCAGGGTTAATATTCCATATTAAAAAATTTTCCCCAAACACCATAATTTCCCAGTTCCTCAGTTTACTCATATCCCATGACCTTTTCCTCTATTCCACCTCAGCTACATACAGGGACAGTCACGTGCTTACTCTTATCATCACTCACAAGTGGTCCACTTCCAAGTACATTAGTTCTGAAATTCCTTTATGTGATCATAATATTCTGTCATTCCACCTTTCCCTCTGTCTTACAAGGCTTAACAATGTCCTTTGCCCTTATCATGATCCCAAATTCTTCCACCCCTCAGTTCTTTACCGGGTCATCATTCTTGCATTGGCTATACTCTCTTCCCTTCTCTAGTTTGACCACTTGGTGAACAAGTTGAACTTGACACTACCGTGTTTCCCCGATAATAAGACCTATCCCGAAAATAAGCCCTCCCCTTACTGTGTTAAGATTCCTTTAAAATAAGCCCTCCCCCGAAAATAAGCCCTATTGAGATTGCTACTGTAGTGAAGGTGATCTCCTGCGCTACATGCTACATTACGGTACCCTCTGTATGCACCATCCCCCCCCCCAGGTGAAACGCACTCCACGCTCCGAGCTGCATCCAATCAGAGCTGCAGCAGTGAGTGCGTCATCCTGTTCTTTATTGAATTCATTATTGAATAAAGGTACATTTTTTTGTTCACATTTACCTGTTTATTAAAATTGCTGTCAATGTTCATTAAAATAAGCCCTCCCCTGAAAATAAGCCCTCTGGTGTTTTTCTGTCCAAAAAAATTAATAAGACAGTATCTTATTATTGGGGAAACATGGTATATTCTTCCCTCTAGAGACTCGACTCCTCAACCTGTCATGGATCTTGCCCTGCCAAGCCTCAGTCTTGGATTACTCTCATCATCTGCTACCTTCACTTCCATTAATGAACTGCTGAATGAAGCTGGAGAAAATTATGAAACTGCTGAAATTTACATGACAAAATCTCAATTGGGTCCTTATTGTGTCAAAGCAAATCTCTTAGACTTCCCTAATCAATTCATCATCCCACTCACAAGAACAACTTACCCAAACCTCTTTATGTCTCGCCTCATATTTCACTGAAAAAAACTGGTCATAAAACCCTCTACATGCACAACTGACCCTATTCCATCCTGCATTCTCCAGTAGATTGTCCTTTCCAACACTCTCTCACAAATCTTCAGTCTTTTCCTTCTCTTGGCTGTTTCCCTGATATCCACAAACAAGTCCATGTTTCTTCTATTCTTTAAAAGCCTTCACTTTATCCATTGGTCTGCCCAGCTATAGTAATATATTTCTCCCTAATTTTCTGGCTTGAGAGAGCCATTTTACAATTGGTGCCTCTACTTCCTTTTGTCTCACTCCCTTCTTAACTCCACAGTCTAGCTTCTGACCTCGTCATTAAACTGAAAATGCTCGCTCCAGATTTACCAGTGATCTCTCATTTGTCAGATCAAATGGCCTCTTCTCAATCTCCGTCCTTCTTGACCTCTCTGCAGCTTTGGACACTGCTGATCACACTCTTTTCCTTGACATTCTTTTCTCACTTTGTGCTGGGGTTCTTTTGGTGGGGAGTGAGGAATGGGGACAATCCCAGTTCTCCTGCCTGCCTGCCTGCCTGCTCCTTTTCAGTCTTCTTTCCTGGATCTTCATTTAAGTCAAACCTGCTGACTAGGGGTGCCACCCAAATCTCTTTCCAGAGCCTTCTATATTATTTAGCTTGGTGATCACATTAACTTTCATGGGTTCAATTATGATCTCTGTGCAGATGATCCTCAGATCTATTTATCCAGTCTTAGCCTCTCTCTTGACATCCAGTCTCGCACCTGCAGCTGCCTCTTGGACTGGATGTCCATAATATCTTCAACTCCTCATCCCAAAGTGAACTTATCTTTATCCCCAAACGTTCCCTTCTTCTTGACATCAATACTATTGTCAAGGTCACCACTGTCTTCCTGCTTAGCCAGGATGAGAAGTAGCTGTCATCCTCTGTTCCTTACTCTCTTTCACCTCTCATATAGAGAAACCAAAGGAGAGATTTTCCATATGATTCTACATGAGTAACAAAGATCTCTTATGTTATGCCAGCACTCAAGGTGACAGTTCATACATCGAGTTCATGCAACGGTCTCTATACTCCCTCACAGAAAATATAGGACTTAAAATATCTCATAAACCATCAAAACAATTTTCCTTTTCCCCCATTGAGCGTCACCTTTCCCTAGAGAATCTTATGGACTAATATCACCCAAGAATTTGGATTCCCCTCAGTAGGGCAACCTTCTGACATTTTGGTGAGTCCCACCTTCATCCCCAAACTCATCCGTATAGACTTCTGAGCTCATGATAGTAACCTGGGGGCTAACCTGGAAGGGAAATATATTTGGATTTACTTGAGGAGCAAGCTCCCTGACTTCTTATTGCATTCCCCTTTCATCCTAAAGACAAATATAGATGCCTAGCCTCATGGTACTGTGGGTATATACTGCCCTGAAAGACAAATAAACGTGGCCTGCATTGTCCAAATAAGTTATGGTAATACCGGATTCCAATTAGCAAGTACATTGAGAAAAGAATCATAGACGTACAGAAATAGACCTTGGACGCCATCTAGTCCAACCCTCTCATTTTGTAGAGAAGGAAGCTTAGATCCAAAGTGAGGAAGTAATTTTTCCAGAGTCACATATTGAGTTAGTGGCAAAGGTGATGAGAAGCTAGGTGTTCTGACTCCCAGTATAGGAACAATCAAGACTTATAAGACTTACGACTGGACAAGACTTAGAGTTCATGTAGGTCCACCCTGTCATTTACTGAGAAAGGAATTGAGACCCGTAGACTGAGAGTGACCTTAATTAGTGGTGGAGCCAGGACTGTTACTGATACCACTCTAGCACTCTAAGGCATACTCTGGTATACCACAGAGCATTATTTCACATATAACCAGGATTTCCCATTGAAATAATTTTCCCTACAGGAACTTAACTCTATGTACATTTGCTTCTAGGGCTCTATTTTCTTTTTAAAGAAGAGGAAGTTGGCAGCAAAAGCATGTTGAGATACCAATGCTCCATAGGCAGACGCTTCTCTGTGGCCTCTCTGGAAGTGGTTGTCAGGGTTATGACTCCCTGAGAAGCACTGCCTACCAAAGAGCTAAAAGTGACAGAAACAAAGCAGGGAAACTACAAAGCCTTAATGTAAGCTGTCTTAACTTAATAACAGGAGATGGATAATATCTGACAAATAACTGGAGAGGAATTGTTAAGCAATATGCAAATATGCCAGCAGCAAAAATGGCAAATTACAAAACAGTAAAAGCTTTTATGGCTGCAGGAGAATCCAAAGGTAATTTGTCCCAACGTCTCTGAAAATTTCAGTCTTGCTATTAGCTGGGTCAGAATGCTACATCAGTTACCAGTCCAATTAGTTCATTCCAATGGCACTTGCATTGTAAAGAGTGGTTTTTATGTGGGACAAGGCAAGGAAGACATGTGACTAAATGGCTTCAGGCTCAAGAATTGCCTAGCTTCCTCTCTCTTTGCTTGACAGATCTGTCACTTAGACCATGGCCAGATACAAACTGAGTTGTCTTTCACACAAGTCTTCTGAGAATCTGCCAATGGACTTAGGTACACCCAGCCTTAGACTTGGCAAGGCTTTCTTTGTAACAAATTTTCTTTGTCCTTTAAATAATTTTTTTAAATGACTGTTATTCCTTTATTATTTCTTCTTCACAGTGAGCCCTTTTTCATCCAAACTGCTGTATGAACTTGTCAGGAAGGATCATAGATTGAAAACTACTTTAGAGGTAATCTAGTCAACCCCTTTCATTCTAGGAATGAGGAAATGAAGGCCCAGAGGTTACTAACTTGCTCAAGGTTCCACTAGTTATGAGAAAAAGAGCTTCTGAGCCCAAGGTTTCTGACTTGAAATACAGACTTCTTTATATTATACCTCACTATCTCTTGTGGGAGGATATATCTCAAATATAAGGCACTAGTGTTAAACATGCTACCATGCACATTCCCAAGTGTGCACATAACCAGATTAAAACATAATTGGGAGATATCTAATAAAATAAATAAGAATACAACAAAATGTGGATAAGAGTAATATATGTTTTTCTGAGTCAATAGGTGCCTGCAGAGATCCTTAAATATGGTTCAGTGGCCCCCTTTCTATTTGAGAATAGAAGCTTCCTTTTAGCTAGGAAAAGAAGCAATAGTAAAAAAGAAAAGAAAGACAATTAGGCGATAGGGATTGGATCTGCTTTTATTAGTTTAGGGAACTCCTAGGTGAAAAACTCCCTCTATTTATGAAACTCATCACCTTCTCTGTAATTTAAGAGTCTAGTGGAGCAATGAGAGATTTAAGTAACCTACAGAGAATGACACAGTATGTGTCAAAGGAGGAACTTAAACCCAGCTCTTCCTGGTTTACTCTCTATTCTTTATGCTTCACTCCCTATCATCACCATCATCATCATGCTCACCACCACCACCACCACCGCTCAATGTCCAATAGGTCACCCTGAGATTCTCTTTCTCTAGAATTCCTCAAACTCGGTATAATACAGGAACAACCAACGTCCTTACTGAAAAGGAAAACTGGCTGGACAACCTGATATATTGAGAAAAACCTGGTTTTCTAGTTAGAAGACATGGATTTGAACCCTGTCATTGCCCCTTAATACTTGCATGACTTTGACTAAATCACATGAACTGCCTAGACTTCAGTTTGGAGTAGATGACCTCAGAGGTCCGTTCTAGCTCCAGATACATGACATAGGGAGGAAAGAAGAAACTTTCACATAACAGAATAAGTACAGATAAGGGAAGATGGCCAGCAGGCCTGAATAATGGACTTGTGCTAGACCATTTGAAGTCAGGTCTTAGCTTCAGGATTTCCTTGCTCAAAGAAGCTTACTTTTTTTCTGGAAGAACTGAAGTGGGCTAGGAAGACTGACTTTTCCCCTTCCATAGCTTCTCAGCCCTCTTGCCCCTCTGAGAGGTCATTTAAAAAGAAAATCGTCAGGAGGGGGCATTCTACACAAGGAGAATGGGGAAGAGAACCCTTTGTTTAGTAATCAGGTCCAAAGGGACAGAGTCTGAGAAAACAGATTTAGAGCTTGATGAAATAGAAAAGAAGAACCACAAAAGTGGCTAAGACAATGTACCTTGGGAGACTGAAGCCCAAACCAGAAAAAACAAAAAATTAAAAAAAAAACAACCAAATTTTAAACTGGGTGGCCTGAGATCTACCTTCTAGCCCTGTGATAAGCTCACTATCTGATCTTGAGCAAATTACCTCTGCAGCTACAAAAGGAGGGAGGTGAACTAGATTTTCTCTGTGGTACCTTCTAACTGTGACAGCTAAGGATTCATCTTTGAGTTTTTGACTTGGCAAAGGAAACACAGTGAATCACTGGCAGAATCAAGACTGCAACCCAACTCTTCTGACTCCCAATCTAGTGATTTTTTTCTGATACCTAATATCTTAATGGAAAATGAAGTTCTGGAGAAAAACTTTATAGGAAATACCCCAGTGTAGCCCCTGCCTTGCAAGGCACAACAATTCCAGCATTGTATATTTAGAAGAGAAAATCTGAGAGGCTGTGTGTGTGTGGGGGGGGGTAACTTGGATGTATTTCAGGACCATTCTAGGAAGAAGAAAGAGCAATCCAAGAGAGAAGAGCAAATTTTGAAAGGAACAGGCACACTCTCCATGTTAAGGGAAAAAAACACGTGAAGTATATATTTTCTTTCTCATTCAGCAATGTTTCCTGTGAGGCAGCTGGATGGCACAATAAATGAGAAATGGGAAACTAGAAGGTGAGTTCAAATCCAGCCTCAGGTATTGATTACTAGCTGAATGATTCTGATTGAGTCACTTCACCTCCACTCAGCCTTGGTTTCCTCATCAGTAAAACAAGGACAAGAACAGCACAACAAAATCCAAGGTTTGTTGCAAAGATCAAATGAGACAATATTTGTAAAGTCTTTTGCAAATGTTAAAGCACTATGTAAATGCTATCAGTTACTATAAACGGTAGCTGCTATTGTTTCCTTCCCAGACCACTGCACCTAGAAAGACTGTGAAAACCAGCAATTTACTGATGAAGCTATACAGAAGGCGATCCTTATACTGTGGGCTCCATAGGGCTCAGATAAGATGACCCGATTCAGAGATGTTCCTCCTTACCGTTGGCTCTCCAGAGGGGAAAGAAGGTCTCTATAATTACTAAGGAAAAAGCCTTTCACTTCCTTCAGTCAGAAAGATACCGGCTGCCTAGTTTTCACTGCCTGTGATGATAAGCTCTCTTCCCCCCTGTTTCCCTTTTTATGTTCAACTTCTTTGTCCCTGACATAAAACTTTTGGCCATGCAATCATTTAGGGAGTGCTGGAGGTAAGAAAGAGATAAAACTGATCTAGATTATCTGGTAGAGCATCCAGCCCGTGGGTGGGTGGGCTGAGAAGCCTTAGCCTAGGGCATCAAATGACGGAGTTTCCCAGGGAACTTAGCGACACCTAGAGCTGGCGGTGATCACATTCTATATCATTCCAGGATTACTGGGTAAAGGAGATAAAAGGTTATAATCCCCTAAACAACTTCTATATAAACATTACTATTTTATATGTAAATATCACCATATTTACTTTATAAATGTTACTATTTTAATGAGTCTAGAACCCAAAACAAACATTGAGTTATGGAAAAGGGGTGCCTGTACCGTTTTCTCTTCTTTCCAACCTTTGATGACGTTTTTTATGTAATTCAGTCATGGTACAAATTCTGCTACGTTTGGAGAACAACGTTATCAAGTTATTTATATATCCTACATGTGGGGAGACATCTTCCTTACACAGGTGAATTTTTTTTTAAAGCAATTGGGGTTAAGTAACTTGCTCAAGGTTACACGGCCAGTTATTTTGTGTGGGTACCGAGTATCTGAGGCCGGAACTGATCCCAGGTCTCCCGACGCCGGGGCGGCGCTCTTACTCACTGTGCCACCTGGCCGTCCCCACAGGTAAATTTTTATGCCAAAGCGCATAGCAACCTGCCTCTTCCATGAAGTCCTCTGGATTGATCTCAATCAGTTCCTGTTCCAAACACTCTCCTTGGCCCTGTGGTAGCATATCTCTACGGATGGCTCGGATGAGCACCTGAGTCTAATGGGCAGAAGTTTTGAACCAGGATACAAAGCTGTTTTTATGATGTACTTGTTCAAGGAGTTGGGGTTAATCCACTACATGGAGAAGAGAAGAGGAGGCCCAAGGGAGGCCCTTACAACCCCATGAAAAAGGCATTTGCCCACTTATAGAGGATTTATAAGCTCTGATGGCAGCACATTCTTTTTATTGGATTGAATTGTGCAGTCATTCTGAGATCAATGAAACTGCCTAAGGTTCTTGGAGACGTGAGAGTCTATAGAAATGGCTGTGACTAACTGGCACAATGATTGATAAAGATTTTTTTTCTGAAAAAGTACTTTCCTTAAACTTTCCCCTTTTCCAGACGGCTTCTTCTGACAGTCTTTGAAAAGAAGGCTCAGTCTCCCTGGGCTCCGATATGCCCCTTGGCCAGGCTTTTCTTCCAGTTTCTTTCCAGTACTGGCTCAGTACCAGTAGCCTGAGACCATAAAAGTCTCCTAGAGATCCAATTTTATTAGAAATAGAAAATCAGGAGACCTTATGGACAAGATAAAGGATAACTGTCATTTAGTTTACTATTGCATTTCCAAAGCGTTTTCAGTCTTTAGCATAGCTCTGAGGGGAAGATCCATTAGTCACATCTAAAGTATGCAATGTTTGTCTGTGTATGTATGGATATAGAAAATTAACTATCAGGTCTCATCTCACCATTCCAAGCTTATTTCCCACTACTCCCTTCTTATGCACCCTCTGATCCAGAAGGCTTCCCTCCCATCCCCTCATCCCTTAAAGATTAGAAACTTCCCTTTGGGAAAGTAACTTTCAAAGGGATCAAAGAAACCTTTGCTAATGTCATTCCCCTACCTAGATGTCTCCCTCAAATCAACTCAGCTTCATCACATTTATTAAGTGCCGACTGCATTTCAAGAGGTACACTAAAAGCTGGGGATACAAGGATGAAAAGGAGAGAAATTTCTGCCCTTTTGAAACTAATATTCTTGTAAATGATTTGATAAATATAACATCCATACCTAAGTAAGTAAAATGTATTTAAAGGAGTGAAAGAATATTAACAATTAGGGGGATAAGGGAAGGTTTGATGTTAGAAGGTGATACCTGAGTTGAGCCTGAAAGAAAATTAAGAATTCTAAGGGGAGGGGGCAGAGCCAAGATGGCGGAGTAGAAGCACGACCTTCCTGCAGCTCCAGCTTCCACCCTCCCCAATCCATGTAAAAAGGGGACTCTAAACAAACTCTGGAGCTGCAGAACCCACAAAGTGACACAGAGAAGCTAAGCTCCCACGGAGGACAGCCCAGCAGGCTGGCAGGAATCCAGCACAGCGCTCTGGGAGCCGAGCCCAGCCCCACACCAAGGCTTTAGCCCCAGGGCAGGCCTGACCAGCCACCAGCCAGAGGGACTCCAGATCAGCAGCAGCTGTGGCTGTTTCCAGATTTATCAACACATAGACACAAAGGACAAAGTGAGAGGTCAGTACAGTCTGGACTTTGGGACCAGTAAGTGGGAGTGCGTGGCTTTTACCCCCAGGGCGAAAAGCCCCTGGGACGCCGGCACAGCCAGCCAGCACCATGTGGCAGCTTCAGCTCTTGGCCTGCAGAGTGCAGGGGGACCAAGCACCAGTCTGAGGGGTAATCGCTCTTGCTTTAACCTTCTTGGATCTGGATTGCAGTCTAGGGTGGAGGTTCTGGGGTGTGTGTCCAGCTTGCCAGAGGGTGTAGAGACCTCAGAGAGGACACCCATCTAATACCTCCGGCAGCTGAGAAAACCCCTGCTTTTGGGAAGAAAGCTCCCCTGTCTGGTGGCAGAGTCCTACTGTGGCAAAAAGCCCAAAAGTCAAGAAATTGAGTGGCAAAATGAGCAGGCAAAGGAAACAAAGCAGACAGAAGATTCCAACATTACACTCCTATTTTGGGAACAAAAAGGAGCAAAGCATGGAACGGGAGGAAAACAGTGAAGTCAGAACTCCTGCACCAAAAGCTTCAAAGGAAAATACAAGCTGGTTACAGGCCATAGAGGACCTTAAGAAGCAGATAAGAGAAGTGGAGGAAAAATTGGGAAGAGAAATGAGAACAATGCAAGAAAATCATGAAATGAGAGTCAACAGCCTGACTGAGGAAAATAATACCTTATAAAACAGACTCACTCAAATGGCAAAGGAGGCTCAAAAAGGCAATGAGGAGAAGAATGCCTTAAAAAGCCGAATTTGCCAGATGGAAAAAGAATCTCAAAAACTCAATGAGGAGAATCATTGCTTCAGAATTAGATTGGAGCAAATGGAAGCTAATGACTTTATGAGAAATCAAGATGCTGTTAAACAGATCCAAACAAATGAAAGAATAGAAGGCAATGTGAAATATCTCATGGGAAAAACCACTGACCTGGAAAATAGATCCAGGAGAGATAATTTAAAAATTATTGGACTACCTAAAAGCCATGACCAAAGTAAGAACCTAGAAATCATCCTCCAGGAAGTTCTCAAAGAAAACTGCCCTGATGTTTTAGTACCAGAGGGCAAAATAGAGGTTGAAAGAATCCACCGATCACCTCCTGAAAAAGATCCCAAAAACTAGCTATGTGACCTTGGGCAAGTCACTTAACCCCAATTGCCCTTAAAAAAAATAAAATAAAAAAAAGGAAGGAGTGAATTTAAGGACTGAGGAATGACCTAAAAGCCCCAGAAGATGGAAGGTGGAATGTTGACTTGGGTGGAAGTTAGTAAATCGGTTTGACAGTTATGTAGAGTGTCTCAATGGTAATAATGTCAAAAAAAGTCCAGAAATGCAGTCTGAAACCATATTGTGAAGTAATTTAAATGCCAAATTGAGGACTATGTGTTTTATGTTAGAGGTAATAGGCAACCACTAAAGATCTTCAAGGAAGTGAGTATCAGGGTCAGATGCAGGAATATCACTTTGGCAGCTGTGTGAAAGATGGATTCATGACAGGAAAGAAAAGAATCAGAGGCCAATTAGGAAACTTCTGCAATAATCCAGATTATAGGAGGTAAGGAAGGGTCTGAATTAGGGTAGTGGTACTGAGAGTAGAGAGAAGGGACAAAATGCAAAAGTTGTTCTAGAGGTAGAATGGACAAGACTTGGAAAATGATTAGATGGGAGATGAGGAGTGAAAGAGAAAGAATATGAAGGAGACTGAGGCTGTGAACTTGTGGACTGGAAGGCAGTGTCCAAGAGAAATTTAAAATAATGGATTTAGAGAAGATAGTGAGTTCTCCGTTAGACATTAGCGCAGTTGGCATAGGGATGAAACATACAGGTAGAAATGTTGACCTGGAGTTCAGGAGAGAAATTAGGTTTATATTTTGTAGTTATCTGCATAAAGATGATAACTCTACGGGGAATAAATTCCATCACTAAGAAAGACTCTAGAGAGACCAAAGAAAAGCATCTATCATGGAGGCTTGGGGAGCATCCAAACTTAAGTAGACCGATGAGGAGCTAGAAAAGGAGACGGAGGAGTGATTCCATAAGTGGGAGAAGAATAAAGAGACAGCAGGGTCAGGGGAGCCGAGGGAGGAGAGGATACCTCGGAAAAAAAAATGTCACCTTGTCAGTAGCCATGGAGGAACCATCTAAGATATGAATATAGTAAAAGACGGAGCACTGAGAATATGATTTGTTTTTTGAGGCAATCTGGGCTAAGTGACTTACCCAAGGTCACACAGCTAGTAAGTGTCTGAGACCAGATTTGAAATAAGGTGGTCCTCACTCCAGGGCTGGTGTTCTATCCACTACACCACTTAGCTGCCCCAAGAATATCATTGGTAATCATGAGAAAAGCAGTTTTCATCAAATCCAGAAGGTCAGATTATTCTCAAGGTCCACAGATCAGATTTTAAGGGGTGAAGAAGTAAGTGGAAGGTGGAGATAAAGGTAGGTGATTTTCTCATTTTGCTATGGAAAGGAGAAAAGATGTAAGATGCTAAGAGAGTCAAGGATAAGACATGGTTGCCCTCAGGAGACGAGAGGGTGTAGGATCTAGGGCACAAGTAAGATGTATTCGCCTTGGCAAGAAGAAAGGCCATTAGCCATCTCTTCTTCAGAGCCAAGAGCAAAGTAGAAGAGAATGAAAGATGGCATGGTGTAAAGCCTAGCTTCTACTGAGCCTACTATGTGCCAGCAGTGTACTAAACACTAGAGACATTAAGAAAGGCAAAAGACAGTCCCTGTTCTCAAGGAGCTCATTGTCCAATGGAGGAAAACACATGAGAGCAACTATGCAAAACAAAATATACACAGGATTGATTGGGGTAATCTTGGAGGGAAGGCACTAAAATTAAGGGGGATGGGGAGGGTCTTTTTGCCAAAGGTGAGACTTTAGTTGAGACTAGAAGGAAGTGGGTTAGTTTAGGAGGGAGAGAGTTCCCGGTATGGGGTGAAAGGGCATGGAGTAGAAGATGAAGAACCTTGTATGAGTAACAACAATGAGGCCACTGTCACTAGATTGTGGACAGTGCTGAATAAATATTAATTGAGCAACTAATTGGTTAAAGTGTCTTGCCATCAGGCATCGTTGGGGATTCAGTTCAAGCTAATGAAATAAGCATGTAGGCAAGCACCTACTTTGTGAGAGGAGCCATGCTGGGTGCTGGGAGTTGGGCAGTCAGTCAAGCATTTTGGGTAACAGAGAATTCAAGAATTACCAATAATTAGCATATAATAAAATAACAAAGGTGGAATGAACATAGAATCTTGCGGGGCTTGAGAATATCATTAGGAAAATAAATCATTTCCTTACTCAAGAATCTTGAAAGAGATGATGTATTGAGAATTATGGTTGATAAAATGCCACTTAAGCCACCACTCTTTCCCATGAGCAAAAAAGTAATGAAGCCATCCTCCATCCAGCATGGTGGTTTCCACCTCCACCCCCAAGGAAAAAATTAAATATCTCAATCCATATATCCTCATGACATATTGATTGAAGTGCTCTAGTTCTCCGGTAGGGGGAAAAGAACATCTCTAAAGAAAAAGCCTTATGAAAGAAGATACCAAGATGCCTCATCAAGAAGTTGTCTGACACACGGGAACCCTTCTTACCTTATGTTGTATTGACTTTTCCCTGCTCAGTGCCTAAGGAAACCGTGCCTCACACAAGGAAGAACTAGATCTTATTTCATGAATAGGACTCTTGATTTAAGCATTACTCAATGTATAAGGACTGAAGAAGAAAGGAAACAAGCATTGATTATATACTTATTATATGCCAGGTGGGCAGCTAAATGACACAGTAGGTAGAGTGCCCAGGCCTGGAGTCAGGAGAACCTGAGTTCAAATCCGGCTTCAAGCGCTTACTGGTTGTGTGACCCTGGGAAAGTCACTTAACCTTGTTTGCCTCGGTTATCTCATCTGTAAAATGAACTGGAGAAGGAAATGGCAAACCATTCCAGTGTCTTTGCCAAGAAAACTCCAAATGGAGTCATGGACACAACTAAACAAGTCTACAACAATGACACGTACCAGGCACTGTACTAAGTGCACACTAATATTATCTCATTTGATCCTCACAACAACCCTGGGAAGTAGGTGCTGTTATTCTACCCATTGACAGTTGAAGACACTGAGGCAAACAGACGTTCACTGACTTGCTGATTACATCCCACCTCTGACACAGACTATGTGACCCCAGGCTACTAAGCATCTGAGGTTCAGTTTGCAGTTGGGTCCACTGGGCCACTTGTGCTTCATAAGGAGGGACAGGATCATAGTGGAGTTGGATTCGTTTTTCTGGCTCTGATTTCCTAGTCATGGAGTTCCAATCGACCAGGTCACGTGGACAGTTTTGAACCTGCAGATTCCAGAAGAAGGAGGGAGTGGTGTTCTAGAAAAGGGACCGTGACTAGAGAGAGACTCATCCTATTGGAGAAAGACATTCTTTAAAAAAATATGCGCATATATAATGTAACATATTTACGTCTCCTATATATTATATATTACATAAGTACTATTTTTAATGTAATATATGATATAGATGAATAGTATATAATGTAACAATATAATATACACACAGCTATATATATACACATAGGTGTATGTGTGTGTATGTATGTATGTGTATGATTTTTCTGTATGACAACAGCCAGCTTTTCAGAAGTGATGTAGTCATACTACATGAGAAGTCAGCAAATATAATTGATTTTCACTGTTCATCACGGATAGCATTTACCTAGAAACCAACGATTGCTACTCTTCTCTTTAATGTGTTTGAATAGTTGCTACTCATCCAAAAGGAACACAATAGAAAGATGACATTTTTATTTATCTTTCTGAAATGAAATACTTTGAATAGAGGCATCAAACTTGCCTTTAGAGTCAGAAAATCTGAATTTTTGTCCCAGCCTTTTTTGGTTTACTGCTTGTGTGACCTTGGGGCAAGTTCTTTCTCCTCTCTGCTTCAGTTCTCTCTTGTATAAAATATAAGGGTTGGACTGGAATGACTTCTGAAGTCCCTCCCAGCTCTAAACCCTAGCATTCTAGCCTTAAGCGCCTTTTCCCTGAGAGACAGAATGGAGAGAGACAGACAGAGAGAGAGAGACAGACAGACAGAGAGAGAGAGAGAGAGAGAGAGAGAGAGACAGAGACAGAGAGAGAGAGAGAGACAGAGACAGAGACAGAGACAGAGACAGAGACAGAGAGACAGAGAGAGACAGAGAGAGACAGAGAGAGAGAGACAGAGAGAGACAGAGAGAGAAACAGAGAGAGAGACAGAGAGAGAGAGACAGAGAGAGACAGAGAGAGAAACAGAGAGAGAGAGAGAGAGAGAGAGGGAGTCTCATAATCTTAGCAGAACCTGTGATTACATCCCACCTCTGACACAGACTGTGTGACCCCAGGCAAGTCACAACCTCACAGAGTTCTAGGCAACACTAGAACCTGAGAATTTAAGATTGGAGGCTAATCTAGACTGGTAGAAAATGTTTGCGATAAAAAAAACATTGTTATTACTCCTTCCCGCCCCCTCCAATTTGATCCTTCTGTTTTTATCATTGTTGTTGTTCAGCTGTTTCCAACTCTTGGAGTTTTCTTGGCAAAGATGCTGGAGTGTTTTGCAATTCCTTCTCCAGCTCATTTTACAGGTGAGGCAAATAAGGCAAGCAGGGCTAAGTCACTTGCCTAGAGTCACACAGCTAGTAAGTGTCTGAGGCTGAATTTGAACTCAAGTCTTCCTGACTCCGGGAATGGCACTTTATCCACTGTACCACCTAGATATCCCATATTACGTCATATTCCCCCGTAAATGATTATTTAATAAATGTTTAACAGCTAAATACTTAGGGGAGTTTATTCTTGCAAGCAACATGTTGCCTGTTGAAATCCTTCTTTTCCTTCAAGTCCCTGCTTAGGAGCCACTTTTCCATGACTCTCCAGATAAAAGTGACTTTTTTTTGCCAAAATTTTCAGATTTTCCTAGAACATTAGCCAATGTCAGAGGTTAAGGCATCAAAGTCACTCTTCTTTTGGCTATGATTGCTGGTCTGCAATAAATTGAGTTTTCCATATATGATGACACAAGGCCAAACCATAATGGAATAGAAATAACCCCGATGGATACAAAAGTTGTGCATATTAACACATTATTTGTTGGTGATCTGAGCATTCTGGCAAACAGTTTTGAATTACAGGGTGACAAAATTTCCAAGTCCTCTAACCCAGATTTAGGTTTACATTCTCCATGTGAGGCTTATACTCTCCAGAAGTCAACGACAAAGAAAGGCCCCATATCCACAAAAATATTTAAAGCATCACTTCTTGTGGTGGCAAAAATCTGAATACAAAATAAGCACCTGCTGATTGGGGGATGTTTCACCAAATTGTAGTATATAAATGTAATAGGATATTGTTCTTTTTGTCCTTTGTTCCTGACTAGAACAACATAGAATATTATTGTGCTTCAAGGAACAAGAAAAATAATGAATTCCAAGCATAGAAAGACATATGAACTGATGCAAAATGAATAAGCAGAACTGGGAAAACACAACAGCAAAAAGAATCAAAGCTGAATGTGGTGAATTGTGATGAACAAGCTTGCCCCCAAAGAAGGAGAAGACACCTCTCCCAATTTCTTTTCAGAAATAGTGATAAGGGGGGAGAGGGAATGCGTGTAAAATACTGAATATGAAATTAGATTTTTTTTTAATTTGCTAGTTCATTTTGCTAAACTTTTTCTCTTTGTCTTTTAACAATTCTTTATTAAAATGGAAGACTTTCTGAAAGGAATTTATTTAACTGGGTGGACATGAGACTATAGTTGGAAATTGAAATGGACACCGAGACTGAACAGAGACCGAGACTAGATAAAGCCAATTCAGGGAGCATTTATTAGCCGGGCCGGCGGCAGACTCAGGAGCTAGGCTCCGTGAGCTGCCCCGAGCCACGGTCAAGGCAGGGTATATAAAGGCAAAAACCACAAGCTTATCTAAGTGTACAGGGTACAGAAAAGCTGCAGCTGGGGTCAGATACAAAGGGTGTCACACTTATCTGGCCCAACAGCAGGGTTGGTCAAGTTCAAGATGGTCTTTGGGGCCCCTGGCTAGGCCCGTACGAGTTCAGGAGGATTTCAGTAATTTTCCAAACTTGTTACATACAGGGGCTTAGTATATGAGGCCATGGGCATTTCAGAAATCTGGGTGATATAAAAATAAAAGATAACCAAAGAAGGGAGACACGCCCTTCTTCCATTCCTAATCCTGCTACGTGTTTCATATTTAAAAACAGTGTTCGATTGGATGATTAAAAAAAGAAAAAAAAAAACAAGAATCAATGGTGGAGAGAATATGGAAAGACAAGCACATGAATACACTGTTGATGAACCTCTAAATTCTCCAACTCATCTGAAAACAGTTAGAAAATATGAAGAAAAAGAAATTAAACTGCTCATACCCTATGATTATCCCAATTATCCCCCTGATAGGCTTATACCTCATGGAAGTAAAAGAAAAAACAGCAACAACAAGGAAAACCCCAGAAATTCTGATATAGATCTAGAATATTTATGGAAGCCATTTTTTATGCTACAAAAGAGCTAGCAATCAATAAACATTGGTTAAGTGCCAACTATGTGCCCGGCAGTGTGCTGAGGTTATAAAAAGAGACAAAGAACAGGCCTGTCCACATGGAACTTAAAATGTAATTGTAACTAGAAACTAAGTGGAGAAATGGATAAAAAATGGAATAGAATATTACTTTGCAATAAGAAGTGACCAATATTAAAAATTCAGAGATTTGTATGAACTGATACAGAATAAAATAAGATGTACCAGAAGAACAATATCCACAAGGATTAGCACAATGGAGAGGAAAAGATCCTGAAAAAGAAGCTAAATTCTGCATAGCTATTCCTTGGTTGAAAGGTCAGGGACTATGGTTGAAAGGTCAGGGACTATGAGGCCAGAATGCTCTAGGGATGTCGGAAGAGTGTTGTTACATTTGTTGCTTTTGCTGAACTTTTTGTCTTTGTTACTAGAGAAGTCATAATTCTGGGGAGAGGGGAGACACATCCAGAAAAGGCTCTATGATATAAGAACAAAAGGGAATATTGGGAATTTTTTTTTGTTCTGAGTACAGTGATTTTTGTCTAAGTAGGAAATTCTTGTAGCAGAAACTCTCTACTAAAACAAACCAGCTCTGCAGTTTAAATGTTACAGATTTGTCTGGCAAAATAGAGAATTTAAGAGACATACCCAGGGTCACATAAATCAGAGACAGAACTTGAAAGCAGGTCTCTCTGACTCCAAGGTAAACTTTCCTCAATGCACAATGCTGCACTGTTTCTCATAAATAAAACTTTCAAATGAAACAGGACCATTTTGCATCTAAAGTTTGTTAAAATGCCTGGGATGTTTGGGGCCCTTATTCTTCCGGAATTCTGCCAATATTTGGCAGCTGCACATGGCCACTGCTGAGCTCAGAGATCCCCTTTGTAAGTTTATGTCTTGCTAATGATAGGATTAAGGAAAAGATTTGCTTTCTTGGCCCAAAGACACCTGGTGATGGAGCCCACCCAGCTCTTGCATACTGACATTTCCAAAGGTCAGTCAGTCACTTTACTTTAGGCAGTATAATCACCTCCCAGGGCATATGGACAACAGTAAAGTCAAACATTGTCTAATGATTGCAGTGGGGAAAGGGAAGGAAATTGGGAAGAAGAATGAAGTACAGATAAGAGACTAAAAAGTAATGAGGCTATGCAGCTTCTATGGAAATTTACAAAGCTAACAGCACCAGACCTACAATTTCTGTATACACACCTCCCACATTCTGAATTCTCTGGGACAGTCTGGTCTCAATTTCAAGAATAGAAAGTATATTTACATTTTTTTCAATTAACAAAAATCTATTTTCTTTCCTTCCCACTTACCTCCACCCCCAATTTAATAAAAAAGAAAAGAAAAAGAAAACCTTTATAACAAATAGACATAGGCAAGCAAAACGAATTCTAATAATTACCATGTAAAAAAAAACCATATCATTATACACCCTGAGACTCTCACTTCTCTGTGAGGGGATGGTAGCATGATTTCTTATCCACTCCCTGGGATTGTGGTTGGCCACTGATTTGGACAAAATTAAATCTTTCAAAATTATTTAATTAAATTAACAAGGTTTGGCAAAAGGTCTTTATCAGGCCAGAGATTTTGGCAGAGGAAAACATAGTCACCATATCTATTGATAGTGCTGTACAGGCAGCTCTAGGTATGACGTAAATTTGACTAGAAATGAAGCAAACTTACAAGGTCAAAGGTAATTGACTCATAATTTCAGTGTCTATACTTCCCGAACTTCTTGAATTCTTCAGGACAATCTGATCCCAATTTCAATAAAATACATTTTAAATTTTTTTTAATTAAACAAAATCTATTTTCTTTTCATTTCTACATAGTCCATCCAGGGTAGTTACTGATCTATTAATTTGGTCAAGTGTAAATAGCAGGTGAATCACTGTCTTTTTTTTTTATAAGCAATTGGGGTTAAGTAACTTGCTCAAGGTTACACGGCCAGT
>NW_027185809.1:4827566-4840964 GCF_028583685.1 Petaurus breviceps papuanus
TCTCTCTCTCTCACTCTCTCCCCAGTTCTTCCTCAAAACTCTGTTTTGCTACTGAATTCTGTCTTGATTAAGCTGTCCTCACTTTTATTATCCTCCACCCATCTCTTATCCCCTTCCCCTTCTACTTTCCTATTGGACAAGACAAATTTCTCTATGCAGCAGAATGTGTACGTGTTCTTCACTCTTTGAACCAATTCCAATGAGAGTGAGATTCAAGCAATGCTCACCCCCCCCAGCCCATTACCCCCCCACTATAAAAGCCATTCTTTATACCCTTCTTTTATGTGAAAAAAATTTTCCCCATTCTTTCTCTCCTTTCCTCCTTCTCCCAGTACATCCCTCTTTCTCACCCCTTCATTTTTTTCTTTTTCTTTTAAACAGATCATGCCAATATAATCAACTCACACCCATGCCCTCTACAGACACTCTTTCTAGATGCCTTAATTTGATAAAGCTCTTAGGAGTGACGTGTATCATCTTCCCATATAGGAATATAAACAGTTTAACTTGATTGAATCCCTTTTGATTAATCTTTGATTTACCTTTTCATTCTTCTCTTGAGTCTTTGGTTTGAATGTCAGATTTTCTATTCAGCTCTGGCCTTTTCATCCAGAATGCCTGAAAATCCTCTATTGCATCCTCTAATAATATCCATTTTCCCCTGAGGATATACTCAGTTTTGCTGGGTAGGTTATTCTTGGTTGTAGTTTCTTTCCATTCTGGAATATCATATTTTAAGTCCTCTGTTCCTTTAACATGGAAGCTGCTAAATCTTGCATGATTCTGAATGTAGCTCCGTTATATTTGAATTGTTTCTTTCTAGCTGTTTATGATATTTATTCCTTCACCAGGAAGCTCTGGAATTTGGCTATCATATTCCTGACCGCTTTTCATTTGGGATCTCTTTCAGGAGGTGATTGGTGGATTCTTTTGATTTCTGTTTTACCTTCTGGATCTAAGATTTTGGGGCAGTTTTCCTTGATAATTTCTTGAAAGATGATGTCTAGGCCCTTTTTTTGATCATGGCTTTCAGGTAGTTTACTCATTCTTAAACTATCTCTACTTGCTCTATTTTCCAGATCAGTTGTTTTGCCAATGAGATACTTTACATTTTCTTCTTTTTTTTAATTCTTTTGACTTTGTTTTTTTTTTTTATTTTTCTGGATATCTTAGGGAGCTTCCACTACCCAGTTCTAAATTTCAAGGCATTATTTTTTTTAAGTGAGCTTCTGTGCCTCTTTTTTCCTTTAGCCAATTTTGTTTTTTAAGGTGTTACATTCTTATTATTTTTTGTACCTTTTTTGCCGAGCTGCTAATTCCCTTTTCATAATTTCTTTGCCTCACTCTCTGTCGCAGCAAGCACCCCAGCATCCCCAGGGTGGCTGCCAACACAGGTTCTTAGATCTTAGGCTTTCAACGGCTGCCCAGAGTCAAATTACACAACAATCCTCAAAGTGAGCCCCAAAGCAAAGTCTCTCATCAGGGCTTATATAGCCTTCTCCTGGCTTAGAGAACATAACAACCTTCTTGACCCACTGCCTAATCACAAAGTATCTTCTGAGAAACAAGCCTCCCACCACAGGCTCCAGGTGCACTTAAGCTAGGGGAAGGGAAAATCTTAATCATTTACATTCCTATAACACTCTCATAACTGTTCCCATTTTTTCCCTCTACCACTCTTATTAATTTCCTTAACTTTTCTAAGAAATCTTGCTATCCTTGGGTCCGATTAACATGTTTCTTTGAGGTTTTGGTTGTAGCTATTTTGACATTGTTGTCTTCTTCTAAGTTTATATATCTAGGTCTTTCCTGACACAGCAATAGATTTTTGTGCTCAAGTTCTTTTTTGTTGCTGTTGTTGTTTGCTCATTTTCCCAGTCAGGCTCTTGACTTTGAACTTTATGCTAAAGTTTGCCTCTGCCCACCTGGACATGGATAGGCAAAGTCCCAAGCTTCAGGCTCCTGTTGTGCTGCTGTTTCTGGAGTTGGCTCTGGTGGTCTGCAAGCTTTGGGTGCTTCCAAGGTGCTGTTATTCTGGGAGAGGGGTGGTCTGTGCTTTGGTCTTTGCACAGGAAGGACCCGTATTCCCCTGCAGCCACAAATTCTAGCACTTCTTTTGGCCCTGGAATTGTGACTAAAACTCTCCCTGCCTTGTGACGGATCAGAAGCACTAGATTCCACCCTAGAACTGAGCTAGAGACTTCTTTGGAGCAATAGGATTGGGTTTTAGCCTGCACTCTGTCATCTTAACTCTGCTGCTCTCAGAACTTCTAGCTAGTCACATGATTGACCTTGGAGAGTTACCTCTCTGAGCTTTAGTTGATTAGTCTATAAAATGGTCAGAATAATATTCATCTTTATTCACAGGGAATAAGTATTGATTAAGCATCTATGTGCCAGGTACTTTGCTAAGCATTATACAAATATTATCTCTTTTGATCTTCAGAACAACCTGCTATTATTGTTCCCATTTTATAGATGAGGAACCCGAGGCAAACGAAGGGTGAGTGACTTACCCAGGGTTACCCAGCTAATCAGTGTTTAAGGCTAGATTTGAACTGAAGTCTTCCTGACTCCAGGTCCAACACTCTCCATTTCGCACCTAACTGCCCCCTCACAGGGTTATTGAGAGTCAGTCCCTTGGTGAATCAGTCAACAATCATTTCTGAGTCATTATGCTCCAGGCACTCTGCTAAGCCCTGGAGATAACAAAAGAAAGACAAAAACAGATTCCTAGATTTCAGAGTGCTCCTTCTAATAGGGGAGGTAACATATATCTAGGTAAATACAAGATATCTACAGTGGTTATAAAGGTAATGAGAGAAAAGTACTTTGTAAATTATAAAGTGCTACTGTGAACTATTATCATGCAGCTAAGTGAGCAATTATTACACTATTATTGATCTCTCACTTTTCAGAAAGTTTTATCACTTGATCATTGTCCCATATTTACTCTCTCTCTCTCTCTCTGCTTTTTCATGAGTATTTTCCTCTTAAATGTTCTTCTTTCTTGGCTCCATCCAAAGCCACCTAGCACAGGGCTAGACATCCCATGAGTACTTAATACAGTGTTGTTGATAGATTAAAAATTCTTCTATCAGTGTAATTATGTAATTTGTTTGGAGGGGAATGTTGGGAGAGTTCAGTTGGGTCCCAGCCTGTGAAATTATAACTATAATTGAGTAGCAATTTTGTCTCTTCTCCTTTGGGGCTTAAAATCAAAATATAAGTTGGTTTGTTTTGAGTTTGTCTCAGCCCAAGGGCCTCCCCTCCCCCCACAATTTCAGCAATTTCTCCATCTTAAAAAAAATACAGAGCTTGGAAGCTGACTCTCCCTAACCCCCTAATATTCCCTTGCCACCCGGGCACCACAAATAGAATACTCATACACCTATTGGAAAAGATTGATATAAACTGGTGGACTTCTGGACATGAGGTGAGCGCATACTGGGAAAGAGTACCCTGGGCCCCCTGTGGTACAGAGACTTGGTGAGAGGGAGAGCAAGGTCAGGACTAGATGACAGAATTAAGGCAGAGACGAGTGTGGAAAAAATACTATTTTTATTACATTTCTTATGGCCCGTATCTAGCGGCATGCTGGAGCCCACTCATTCAATTGTTGTTTTCAGTATGAACACAACACCTTGGAAAGCAGGAACATTATAAACTGGGGCTTGATTTATTGTTTCATTGATTGTCTAGACTTTTAAAAGTTCTGGAAAAATATCAGTGCAGATTAAACTTTAAAATGTGTTTTGTGGGTACATTTTTTCCTGGGGAGTCAGTTGTTAAACACTTAACAGTACAGTTCTGCCTTATGCTATTCTATTTTGTATTACTATTAATCTGTCAGTTCCCACATTCCATCTTCCTACTTGTCTATGAGCCGACTCAGGCAGGAAAACTTTCTCATTTCACTTTCCTCTCTGCCTGTCTATCTATACCTAGCTGTCAGGGTCTTTGTACACAATAGATCTTCATCAAAGTTTGTTGAACATTTGGAGAGATGGTAGAATTTATTCCTTATTAGCTCCATTGTCAAAGCTAAAGGATACATTCCTCCATTACTGACAATTGAGTCTCAGATACTTCGATGTGGGTTTGCCCTCTCATGAGAAATATCCCAATCTGGTCATCCAAGAATTTTGCCAGTTGTCCATCTGAGGAACATGCCTCTGACCCTTGTAGTGGGAAAAGGGGAAGTGCAGATGCTTGACTCAGTGAAGGTGTTTTCACTCGAGCCATCTTCTGTTATGCTTGTCCATTCATCGTTTTCCTGTGGGGGATGCGATCGATGTGCTCCGGCCTGTCTTTGCTTCTATTTGAGAGGTTGAAGATATGGATGGAGAATATAAACTGTTTATTGTTCATCCCTTCTGTTTAACATATGATTATATAAGTCAGTTCTGTTATAAAGTATGAATTTATTCCAACATGATTGATATATTATAGAATATTTTGAACAGTTTGAATTTCAAGTTTGCTTCTGTGTCATTTCTTCTGAAAGAAATATCAAGCATACAGAAAAATGCATCATTTCACAATATCTCATAAGTTACAACCCTTCCAACACCCACTTCTACAAGTAAACTTCAGTTTTTGTCAAGTTAAATCTGTTGTATATCTTCTAGTGCGGAACAAACTGTGAATAGAGAAGGGCTAATCTGCACCACTGCTGTTCCTATGAATATGCTTCAACCCCTGCCCACCTTCAACCAGTGCCTCCAGGCCAAGGCCAAGAGTTTTAGCTTTCCAGACTTGCTGCTGTAGTCCCTTTTCTGTATCAACCACTATTTCCTATAGTACTTATAGGTTTCTTAACCATTAACATGTATTTTAAAAGTGCTCCTATTTTTATTATTTTCCTATCGTTTAAAAAATGTGTCATTGACCAAGCTTTTGAGCATTGTGCCGCTAAACCCATTTCCCCCGTAAGTTCTGTGTTTTTTATTGCTCAATTTTGCACACCAAAGAGATAACACATTGTAGCAGAATTGCTTCTGTGTGTGTTTGAGGGGGTGTGTGTGTACGCATTTCACTGGTGGAATCCTTTAGTGCACTTTTTCTTCATAATTCTTTATTTATAATGTGACTTTCCATTGCCCTTTGGGTGAAATTCAATTCAAACTTTAATTTGTGTGTGATAGTATTTGAGTGTTTGTTGAAAAATGTCTGCTATATCAAAACAAGATGAACTAAATTTTAAAATAATAAACAGTTGTCGAGTGTCAGTGTTTTGCTCATCACGGGCACCTAAAAATTCTTTTTACATTGGAGTGGAATCGAATTAATGAGAACATATATCCCAGAATTTCTCATAGCTAGATCTAGTTCTACTCCCTAGATCCTAGGCTTTGAATAGGGAGTTGGGAAATAGTAAAGGAAGACAGCTAAAGTTTCCGGAGCCCTCTGCATATCAGTTGAGTTTATGATGAAATTTGGGGCTCGATTAATGCTCACAGCTGGCCCATTAACCATGATCTCTTGAAAATGCCACATTTTATCTTTGCCAGTCTTTTTATTCTAGCTTCCCCTTGCCCTTTGAATTTGTCTTTGCCCTAATTCAGGGAAGAAGGCATTAAATACAACTAGGCATTTAGTAAGTATCCTTTCCCAGATAGGCTTTGTAAATACATCTCAATTACCTCCACAAGTCTCACATTCTGAGCTGGGATCAATGGTTATTCCTCAAACCTTCAGGTGACCTACCAAGTGCTGATGGAATTTTCAAGGTGCTTTGTTCTCTCTGGGCAGACTGGGATATAGCTCACAGTCACATCACAGAAGCAAAAGCAGAAAAGATTCTCAGACCCAAGGTGCCAGATACAGCCTGTGGGGAGCCAAACTTCTTTATTTTTCTTGCTTTGGAAGGTTCATAGTCACACTTCTCATGTGAGGAGTTACTGCCCCAAATCTGAAGAAACTCTGACCAAGATCATTCCTGAATTAGCAGTTCATGGAAACTGCTTGTGTTTCTTTCTATGTCTAATAAAGTTAATGTTTCTTTCTTTCTTTTTCTAATATTAATTAATTAATTTTTCGTTTTCAAAATGCACTTCCATAAGATTTCGAGTTTCAAATTTTCTCCCCCTGCTTGTACTTCCCCTACCCCAAGATGGAGTGCAATCTGATATAGGCTCTACATACACATTCGTATTAAAAATATTTTCTTTCTAATGTTTAGCAACATTACACACACCACACACACACACACACACACAACACACACACACAAACTCTAACCTCTTTGATTGAAGTCCCTTCCTAGTCCCAGAACTACTAAAACAATGAATCCTGTAAAACAGAGGAACCAGGTGTAGTGTTCATCAGAGAACTTGGTTGCCTAGCACCTTGCATCATAAGCATCCCAGGAACCTGCTTAGAGATCTTTGTATTCATCTCAGGGCCCTCCCACAGGCTTCACCACAGGGGCTTTCCCAGCACCCAGTATTCCACGTATCTGACATATAGCTTCTATGGCAATCCAAATCAGGACCTTATCCAGAAGTTCAGAGGCTATTTCTTTTTTTTTTTTTTTAAAGCAATTGGGATTAAGTAACTTGCCCAAGGTTACATGGCTACTTATTTTGTGTGGGTGTTAAGTATCTGAGGCTGGAACTGATCCCAGGTCCTCCCGACTTCAGGGCCAGCGCTCTTACTCACTGTGCCACCTAGCCACCCCCAGAGGCTATTTCTTGACTAGACACCTCATACTCTTCTTCAGCCAGCCCACCGCATGATGCTATTTCCTGCCTCCTTACTGGTTGTCCCTAGGTCAAATGCCTACTTTTACTTCCAGTGAAGTGGCCTTTCTGGGGCCTCACAAGATGTCACAACATCACTATCAGCCTGAAGTTAAACCTTAAAGAAAGACCTTGAACAATCTCATCAAATGCACCCCTCGATGGACCTCTACCTATACCAATACTTTGGATTCATTCCTTAATTGTTAACATCCTCCCAAGAGTCTTGTATTCTCCCCATCCCAGTGATTCTGAACCCCACCTGCCAGTTATAAGCCCTGATCCCCCTCCCCATCTACCTGCTAAATCACTACCATTCCCTCCTTTCCAGTTTTAAAACTTTTCTTCTCATTCCTTCTATTCTCTGGCTTTCACTGAGACCTAGGTTATTCCTGATCACATTGTATCCCTTGTGACCCTTTCTAGCGCCGCTTACTCACAACTCATTGGTTGTGGTGCTGCAGTCAGAATACTCCCTCCTCCTCATCACTGTGTCCAGACTCTCTCTCCACCATCTTTACTCAGCAACATCTCTTTCTTTGTGATTCCTGCTGTCCGAATCAATCGACCAATCTAGATTCTAATGTCCGTTATCTATGGACCCCCAAGACATTTGACTTCCTTCCTCATGACTTCAGTGCTAGACTTACAGTCTTTCTCTTCATTTCAACTCCCTCTGTCACACTGGGAGACTTTGACATATATACACATACATACACATACATACATACACATACATACACATACATACATATATATATTAGCGCTTCCTCAAGCACCCGAACTTCCAGTTCCACAGCCTGGTCAGTTTCCATGACCTGCTCCTCTTCACCACTTTATTTCCGCTACATTCGGAGATTGTCTTTCCCTTGATCTTGCCATCATTGCCCACAAGTGTTCTGCTTCCATGATCATGACATCTGAAATTATTTTATTATTATCTTCCATCATTCTGTCTTTTCCTATGACAATCCCAAAAGACTCATGATGAAAAATGCTGTCTACGTCCAGAGAAAGAACTGTGGAGTCTGAATGCAGATCAAAGCATCCTATTTTCTCTCATTTTTTTTCTTCCTTGTGTTTTTTCCCTTTTGTTCAGATTCTTCTTTCACAATATGACTAATGGGAAAATATGTTTAATATGATTATACATATATAGCCTATATCAGATTGCTTGCCTTTTTGGAGAGGAAAGAAGAGAGAAAAACTTTGAAACTCAAAATCTTGTAAAAATGAATGTTAAAAACTATCTTTATAGGGGTGGCCAGGTGGCTCACTGAGTAAGAGCACCGGCTCCAGTGTCGGGATGACCTGGAGATAGAATCCCAGGCTCAGATACTCAGCATCACACTCAGAAATAAATGGCTGTGTAACCTTGAGCTTAACCCTGATTGCTTAAAAAACAAACTATCTTTACATGTAATTGGAAAAAATAAAATACTATTAAGTGGGGGAAAAAATGAAATGTTCACTGAGATATTATGTGAGGTGCCCAGGATCACATATCAGTATATAGCATATGTTTACCCAGATATTTCTAGTTCTAAGGTTGACTCTCTCTGCATTTAACTTCTAAACATAGTGCCCAAAATGAAGGGGATCTTGAGGGAGTGGTTTCTGTGTCCTGTAGAAGCCATAGAAGGTTTATGACATTTCCACAGAAATTATTTCATTATGCTTATATACAAATTCTACATTGTGCAGGCATTATACACACACACACACACACACACACACACACACATTTTTTTAAATCACTTGTTGCGGCAGCTACGTGGTGCAAAGGATAGAGCGGTGTTCTGGAGTCAGGAGGACCTGAGTTCAAATTTGGCCTCAAATACTTGACATTTACTAGCTATGTAGCCTTGGGCAAGGCCCTTCACCCCCATTTGCCTCACACCCCCCCCCAAAAAAAGTCACTTTTTTAATGCTATTAGCACCAATAGATTCACCATGAAGTGATGTAGAATTCAGAAGAAGGAGCAACATCTTTAAAAATCTTTTCCCCAAAAATCTATTAATCTAGTTTTGCCTCCTAAGGCAAATCAGTTTGTTAATTCCCAGCTTTTTCAGAGCAGAACCAGACTCTTATTGATAGATTCACAAAGAGACTGACTTGTGCTGACAATTTCTAGCCACTCTGTTCTGCTCCCACCTGTCCTTCTGCGGCCAAGGAAATGCTGGGTCTGTTTCTCATGAGCCAAAGAGCTGCAGACACAGCTGTGAAATGTATTCAAGGCTCACTCGGTCCTGCGCCTCATTTGCAGTCAGCTTCAAAATTGTTCCAGGAGCTGAAAGGACAGCAATCTCATCACTTTGACATGGATAGTTCATTTCATTTTTACTGGCTGGGAGATGAGAAAGTTTTGTTTGTATGTTTTTTGCGGGGGGTGAAGGCAAGGCAATTGGGGTTAAGTGACTTGCTCAAAGTCACACAGCTGTCAAGTGTCTGAGGCAGGATTTGAACTCAGGTCCTCCTGACTCCAAGGCCGATGCTCTATTCACTGCACTACCTAGCTGTCCCAAGATGAAAAGGTTTTGATGTGTCACGGTAAGTTTGCAGAAAGCAACGTGTGTTTTCCCCTGAGTCTCTGTCAGTTTGAAGACCTATAGGACCCTGAGTTCCACAAGCTCCATTTTGTAAAACATGAGCATTTCTCTTTCTGTGACGTATGCTTCCCAGGACCTTGTCTTAAGACAGACTTAAGTGACTTGATTAGCCTGACACAGATATCCTTGAGCTGAAAACCCTTAAAGAACAGACACCATCCAAATGCTACACACTAGATGGTCTCTGTTGCAATTCTTTGGTCACATCTCAATCTCGAACACTATAAACTTCAAGATTATTTCATCTAAGTCCTTAATTTATATGAGGAAACTGAGGCCCAGAAAGGTAAATTAAAATTTATTCAAGGTCATATAGACAAAAAGAAGTAGAGCTATGATTTGAACTTAGTTCATAGGATTGTAGAATCAGAAATTTAGAGATTGAAAGGAATTTGAATGTCATCCATTCCAAACTCCTCATTTTACGGAGGAGGAAGAGATGATTAAGTAATTTGCTTCAGACCACACAAGTAGTGAGAGCAGCTAGATTGTACAGGGGATAAAGCACTAAGCTTAGAATCAGGAAGATTCATCTTCTTGAATTCAAAACTGGCCTCAGACACTAACTGGTTGTACAACCCTGGGCAAGTTATTCAACAATGTCTGCCTCAGTTCCTCATCTATAAAATGTGTTGGAGAAGGAAATGGCAAACCAGTCCAGTATCTTTGCCAAGAAAACCTCCAAAAAGGGATCACAGAGTGAGACATGACTGAAATGGCAAAACAGAAATAACACAGGTAGTGGCAGAGGCAGGACTCATACCAAGATCTTCTGATTCTAAATCTATCACCTTTTGCTTTCTATACTTATGCCTATAAATGAGATTGCTAGAAGGAGAAAAATCAGGAAAAAATGAGGTCTTCTGAATTAAAATTTAGTACTTTTTAACTGCAATACTCTGTCTCTCAGTATCCATCAAGTCTTCCATTCCTGAACATAGTTCCTGTTTCTTAGTGGACTTACATTATAAAATCCAAATTTGACTCATCCTTCACTGCCCAGGTGTCTACCTCCCAGAGGAAGCCTTCCATGTCCACTGTCGTTTTCAAATCCCTCCCCCCACTAACCCACAAAATCAACACTACCATCACCATGGAATTCTTTCTTATCTATACTTCCCTCAGCCTGAGGATTGATACTGAACAATTTTGCATTGCAATATGATATCTGATATCATTTGCAATGATTTCTTGTCTTGGAGTTTTGTCTCTCCGTGTATACTGTCAGGTTCCTAGGGATAACTCTGGCATGGTAGAATTATACATCTGTACTCGCAATTGCAGTTTCATATGTATGCTTCCTATTTGCACAAATAACTCATAATAATACCATGAAATATTTACTGAATGAGGACAAAAGCAAGAATAATCACAACACAATATTTACCTAATAGAAGGCAAAAGTAGGAATAATCAGAATAACAGTCTAGCCATAAACCTGGGTCACTCTCTCCCACAAAAGCACAGTGTCCATGAGGGTGGGGTAGGTAGGTAGAGTGGGTTCACACAGAAACCTGGCAGTGATGAATGTATGTGCAGGGAAACTCAAGTACTCAGGTAACCCACTGCTCTAAACTGCAGGTCTGTATATGTATGGATTCTTTAGGGAACTGGATGCATCACATGCTACCTGTTTCATGTCTAGACCTCTCAGGTTTCTTGCTGACTGAAGTTACTTCTTTGCTACTCTTGGGCTATTGAAGCAGTGTTGAAGCTCTTGTAGATAATAGTCAACTTAAGCCAAAAGAATACAGAGCTTCATGGGTCTGCTCCCCTGGTTAGGTGCTGAGGCAGCATAGCATTCAGGGGGAAAGAGTTCCCTTTAACCCTGGGATCTATAAAGCTATAGGTATTGTTCTTTCTAGGCTTTGGGAATTTCTCCCTCTTGAGCCACAGAAGGCAGTAAAGGATGCAATGTTGGCAATTCTCTGAGGGGTTTTCCAGATCGTACCAGAGGACAAAGCAATCTTTCCCTAGTCAACTCTGCACCCATAGCAGAGGATTCTCTTTTTCTTTAATCTGTTCTTTCAGAAAGCAGTGCTGTCCTCCAATCACATCAGCTCCCCACATCAACCACAGAGCCTGCCTATCTGCAGGAAGCTGGTCTCACATGCTACCAGTTTCCTAGCTAGGTTCCTCAGCTCTGTAGGCTCCTGTGCTCTGTTTCTTGGCCTTCAATGTCTTGGTTTCTGTAAGTAGCCTCTCTCATTTGTTTCTCCTTCACTCAGATTCTTTGATCACTAACTCAATATTCTTTAAAAAAATGTTTTTTTGACTCAATATTCTAATCTGGCTTCTGATATTGAACTTCTTATTCTCTGTATTGTCTAATACCTTAAGTCAGGATTCCTTTATTAATAGTGTTCTATCTCCAACTTAGGTTGAAAAACCTAAAATTCACATATTTGTCAGGTACTTGTCACAACTAGTTATTATACAATAGCTATATGGTTCCAAAAGAGTTCTTTGATTCAGAGTTTCTCAGTAATTAAACTTTCAAGTTTTAAAAACAATCTCAGTCAAATTAGCTAGTGGGAAACAATGCACTTCAATCATCTGTACTCTCAGTCAATGTTTTTGCCTTCAAGCAAAACTATTCACTTGGGTTCTGTCATTACTGTTATCTAAGGGACCACTTTCTCTCAGGCTCTCTGAACTGTCTCTGGCTACTTTTCTCTCTGTATTTTTCCCCCAAATGGCTATTCTTTTCTTGCCACTTTCAGTAAATAGGATATCAGTATAAGAAAGGGATAGTACTTTCCAGCAAGGTCATATGAGATTTCACGATAAATGTAGGAATGGGTAGATACCTCTGGAATCTTTTCTACCCCTCCCCAACAAAGACTGAGCCTCTTGCCTTGAGGGAAGCAGGAGAAGCGGAAACATGAGGCTTTCCTTTGAGAGAGGTCTATTGGACAGAAATTATATCTATATCCCATAAATATTGCTGATAAATATTGCATGGTTTTTAGCTTCAAAACAAGAAGCTATTAGCTTCCCTTCTTGTTATTCCTTAAAGGGGTGGCTTTTATTTGATACTCATCAGTTTGACCCCTTCCCACAAAATGCAAGTTACACAAAAGTCCATCAAAGATAGTGAACAGAGCAAAGCCATTATCCTAACACATAGCAAACAGAAATCAGATAATTTATACAAATTACAATATGCAAGAAAACACATAGAGTGAAGCAGCTCTTCTGCCAAGAGTGAGATCTCTATGCCCAAACCAAGAGAAAGGGGCCCCAATCTTAGCTAAATGTAAATTCCCTGAAGGCAATAGGGAGAAGAGCCGGAATAGTAGGGACATGTTGAGTTGACTTCCCCTTTGTGTAGGCTGCTTTCAAAGTCTGTATGTTTCTCTTCTCGTGTCTGCTGAAGAGAATCTGACACCATGAATGCTTTTCAAAGAGAGTATGAAGAATGTGTCTCATCTCCAAACTCTCATATCACCTCCTTCTTTAACACAGTTGAACTACATAGAGTTAGCCTTCTTTCCAGCATTTAAGAGAGTTTATGCAAAATGCCTCAGGGTTGACGAAAAGCTCAAATTACTTTTTTTTTTTAAGCAATTGGGGTTAAGTAACTTGCTCAAGGTTACACGGCCAGTTATTTTGTGTGGGTGCCAAGTGTCTGAGGCTGGAACAGATCCCAGGTCTCCCAAAGCCGGGGTGCACCACCTGGCTGCCCCAACTTCTCAAATTACTTATTAAGTGCCTAATGTATACAGAGCACAATTGTTGGGTTCTGGGAGACACAAAGTGTGTGTGTGTGTGTGTGTGTGTGTATTTGCATATATTAAAATAACAAAGTTTATATATATTAAACCTCACCAAGTTTATAGGCCAGTAAGAGAAGATGTAAACACAACTAGCTATAATACACAACAGCAATTTTTAGAGAAGGATGACAAAATGCTATTTGAAGCTAAAGGGAAAAGGTTCTTACTTACTTAGAACATCAGGGAATGCTTCATGGATACCTACATTATCCATTTCTCTTCTCTGACTCAGCTTTTAAAGGCTTCTCTCTATTTTTTTATCAATG
>NW_027185809.1:4840974-4854172 GCF_028583685.1 Petaurus breviceps papuanus
TATCAGCTCCTTGAAGAAGGCTCAGATTTTCAATGTGGAGAGTTTGATGGAAATCTAGCTATGTATTTCACCTTTTACCATAATTACATGTAGGCATAGTCTTAAACCCACATCTCCAGATGGCCACTGAATCAAACATCTTTAACAACCAATTTCTGCACTAACATGGCCATCCAGGGTCTCTTAGAATCTTATTGAATAGCATTCTGTTCTTTGATTTCCCTGCTTCAATGTGGCCAATTGCTAGACATTTCTTAGTAGACAGGTGCTAGGTTTGTATTCAGATCACTCTCTCCAGTGCTGTACTCACCTCCTATGCAGAAGAGCATAGTGCACAGAGTGCTGGATTGAGAATCCATAAAACTTGTGTTCAAGGGTAGGGATGGGGTGGCTAGGTGGGTCAGTGGATAGAACACTGGGTTTAGAATCAAGAACATTGAAATCTAATCTCAGATACTTTTTAGCTGTGTGATCCACCCTGGGCAAGTAATTTAACCCTATTTGTCTCAGTTTCCTCATCTGTAAAATGAGCTGCAGAAGGAAATGCAACCTTCCCTCAGTACCTTTGCCAAGAAAACCCCAAATGGTGTCATGAAGACTTGGACATGATGAAATGATTGAACAGCATCATTAACAAAAACAAAACTTGTGCTCACATCTCACTTTTGATGCTTACTTACTAGCTGTGTTACCAAGGGAATGAGGGAGGGACAGAGGGAGAGAACAAAGATTTTTGAAGCACCTGCTATGTGCCAGGCACTATGCTGCACACTCTACAAATATTATCTCATTTAATCCTCACAACAACCCTTGAAGATAAGTCTGACCTCAACTATGAATATGCCAGCATAGTTCTCAATTGCAAAATATAACAGACTCCATGTAGAAGACAGAAGTAAAGCATTTATTCAGACACTAGAAAGCCAAATCCCAAAACCAGAAAGTCGAATCCATCATAGCAACAAAGAAGTTAATGCACCATAACAGAGCAGAGAGTCACACCATCTTTTAGCCTTCAAACAAACACGCAAAATCCTAGCTGTCACAGCAGGGGGCAACCAAATACAAGTCTAGCTGTCTCCTTGGGTGCATCCTATCTTCCCTCCAGCTCTAACTGCTCTGACTCCCAGCTTCCTGTGGGCTCTGCTCCACCCTTCAGCAAGCTCTTCTCACCACAGGTTCCACGTGATTACATTCAGCCTATTAGGGGACAGAGAAGATCTTCAAAGCAGGGAACATCTTCAAATTCCCTTAGGCTTGCTAAGGGACAGGAAAGATCTTCAACTATATTATCATTCCCATTTTACAATTGAGGAAGATGAGACAGGCAGAAGTTTGGTGACTTATCCAGGTTCACAAGGCCAGATTTAAACCTAGGTCTTCCTGACTCTAAGCCCAGTGCTCTATCCCTACATCAGCTGGCTGCCTCCCCCATGGAAAAGTCACATAATTTCTCTGAGTGTCAGTAACCTTATCTATGAAATGGGAATGATATCACCTGTAGTACCTGCGTCTTAGGGTTGTCGTGAGGATCAAATGAGAAAATACTTATAAAGTATGTCACAAACTTTAAAGTTCGATATTGTCAGCTGTTCCATCGTCTATATCTATGCCTATATAATCTGTATTCTATAATGTAAGTTGTTATTACTTCAAAAGACAAAAAAAGTCAATGGGAGTCAGGAATTCCTGGGTTCAAACACCACCTCTGACTCACACTGACCATTTGACCCCGGGGAAGTCATTTAGGTTCTCAATCTTTCTGCAACTTGCAGAGTAGGTGCATTTCTATATTGGTAGACAGAGTTTACTTTCCAGGAGCTCCTTATAATGATGAAATAATAGGTCTGGGGCAGCTAGGTGGCGCAGTGAGTAAAGCGCCGGCCCTGGAGTTGGGAGGACCCAAGTTCAGTTCTGGCCTGAGACACTTAACACCCACACAAAAATACTAGCCGTGTAACCTTGGGCAAGTTACTTAACCCCAATTGCCCTTCAAAAAGGCAAAAAAAAAATAATAATAATAGGTCTGGTTTAAAAACAGAAAAATACCCAGTCACTCTATTGTTGACTGACTGACTGGATTGAATAAACTTTCTAGTTTGCTCCTGATAACGGGCCTTGGCTTTGATAGTGCTCAGAACTTGAGTTTTCTCCTGTTGTTTGAGAACAAGGAAGAGGGAAGAAGGAGGGACAAGAGGGCACAAGCAGCAGTGATTTTATTTGCAATTAGAAAATGCTATTATTTCTGGGCAAGTGTTAACTCTCCTCTGTATCTGAAGAAAAACAGCATGTACTAACTACAGATAATAGTCCCATTTTTCTTCCTCCTGGGGTCAGCTGCAGGCTGCACTGCCTGTGGGATTGGGGTGTAAATTGGTGGCGATCGCTTTGTAGCACTAGTTTCTTTTGTCATGTTTTATTAATTCCGTCCCCCATCACAGTTTTTTAATAGTGTGCTCAATAGACAGTGTAAAAATAG
Source organism: Petaurus breviceps papuanus (assembly GCF_028583685.1). Lineage (NCBI taxonomy): Eukaryota > Metazoa > Chordata > Mammalia > Diprotodontia > Petauridae > Petaurus > Petaurus breviceps. Next base: position 4,843,454 of record NW_027185809.1, read on the forward strand.
AGCCCACCACCCCGTCACAGTAAAGTAACAAACCGACAGTCTGTTTACCCATATGCATAAAGTACGTGCTTATTAGAAGGACGTATCTAAGAAAGCTTGGGGATATTTCATAGTATAGTGAAAGGAGCATTGTACTGGGAGTCAGGAGACTTCTAGAATTTGTTGCTATGTGACCTGTGGCAATGCCTTACTTTCTTCATCTATAAATAGGGAATAACTACACTTGGGTACCACCCCTACTGGGGTTACTGCCTCAACTTCCACAAGCAATACAGAAGTCTGACAACTGGACTAGTGTCTCAAAATTCTGTTGCTGGTATGTATGTTCCTCCTTAATTGTTAGGCAGCCAGACTGAATTTTCTATTTTCGAGGATATTTACTAAGGTTGAATGGTAAGAAGAGTTAGTAGAAAAGATCTCTCCAAACAGGGGGCATGCTCTCCTCTTACACATATAAGATTCACGGCAAGAATGGACTCAGAATTGGAGAACACATTTTCTCCCTTTGTAGAGTCCTCATGTATCTCTCTACTGTGGCTTAATAGTGGTATAATTTTAATATAATACAATATAATATATATTATTCATATATTATACACACAATGTATTCTATATAATATATACATGTGATGTAAGATACATGTATGTATAAGTGTATATTTGTGTGCATACATATACATACATATATACACACATGTGTACGTGCATGTGTGTGTGTGTGTGTAACCTTATAGATTCCTGAATCTGCTTTTCCTTGGTGTATCTGGTTGGTGCCTAGTGTACTTTTCCTATAATGTTATCATTTCATTAAACTGCTTTATTTTGAACTGTGTGTCCTTTGGCTGACTAGAAGTGTGTGTGTGTGTGTGTGTGTGTGTGTTTGTGTGTGTGTGTGGGGGGGGAGGTGCTTATATACTATGATTCTGAGTGAATTCAGACATACAGAGTATCATGAGCCCGGAGTAGAAACTCCCAAGGTCCTGTGATCTCTCATGGAAATGAAAGGGAGAAGGAAAAGCAAGGCCTCAAACCCCTTAGGTAGAACCCTAGGTGATTAGCACCCTTTAATTGGATTTTATAGAAGCAATATGGAATCACTGAAGTTTTTTGAGTAGGGGAGTGGTATGGTCAGTCCTGTGCCTTGAGAAGAATTTTGGGGCAATTTTATTATCTCCTTTTGGTGTTCATGACACTGTTCTTTCTTAATTCTCTCATCTGTTTGACCACTTGTTCATCGGTCTCCCACGTCCTCCCTAGTCCTCCCTCCTCCCCTCCCAATTCGAGTGCAGATGAAGGCTCTGTCCTGCGCCATCTCCTTTTCTGCTTTCTCTTTTTTTAACCTCATCATTTCTAAGCAGATGACTCCAGAGTCATGTATCCATCCTGCTCTTCAGCAGCGATACTGAATCGTTACCTGCCTGATGCATGTTCTCTCCCCAACAAACAAACCCATATGATAGGAGAGGAAAAGTTGCTTATAGGTAAAACCTCATTTGAGGAATGGAGACATCATCTAGAAATAATGTGAGTCTCCATCATTGTCCACTCTAACCATGAGAGCTTAGAACACCTTCAGAACTCCCAGATGTTTAAATCATGCTAAATTCTGTGGGATCTACTCATTAGTAGATTCTATACACATTCCCAAGATAGTAGAAGCCATGGGTGGATATGGTCTCAGACAAGTCAGAATCAGAGTATGTGGTGGAGAAAGGAATAAGTTTTGTTTTAGCTCCTATATCTCTGCTTATACCTGTCCATCTCTCCTGTCTAGGTTCAATGGGCAATGTTCTTCCTCTGCAATGGTGACTGAGTGACAGGCCTTGAGGACAGAGTTAAAACCTTCATACAGTCACCTGGGACTTCAAGTAGCCTTGATGACAGTATAACATTTGCTGGCATCTCTTGCCTTATGAGATACATGCTTAATCTAGAGTCCCTGTGGAGGAGGCAGCTGAGGGATTTGTCACAATCTGTGTCAGCTTCTTTCGGTCTCTGGTAGCAGAGGCACAGGCCTGTCTGGATCTCAGAGATATTACCCACATTTACCACACTGACACTTTCTCAGTTTCATGCTTGTGGCCTAGAACTACAAAGGTGAATAGTACCTTGGGTGGTTGTACCGTAACACCAAGAAAAGGCAACTTCCCAAGGTTCAGAACACCAGCATAGCTGCTCTCCATTTTATTCAGTGACAAACCAAGAACAGAGAAGGTCAAAACATGACATCATTCAAAATACAGCATTTACTAAGTGTGATTAAATAATCTCCAAGGACTACCCCACCCCAGGACCTTCCAATCATTCAATCAATTACACAGTTCCTGGTCTAAATACCTCTCCACCCCTAGGCTATACCTTCATTTAGTCCACCACAAAGCCCCTCTTCTCAAATGGAGATTAGTTTCCAAACATAAGTAAAGTACCTTCATTTGTCAATCACAGAGCACAAAAAGGTCAAAAGTTCCCCACCCCTGGATCTCAATTGAATCTACCCCAGAGTTACATCAAGTTTAAGCACAGCATTTAATACCCAAATGGAGGTCTTTTCTTCATCTTGACACGAGGCAAGTTCTCAGCAATCTTAGTTCCTGGGGAGACAAGGCTTAGCAAGGCCACAAGATACATTGCCATCCCTTCATTAATTCATCCTCTGTCTGTAGAACAGTCCTAGAACCCCTGAAAACATTAGCAAAACCCTCTCCCAGGATTTCTGTAAACATACAACAAGAAAATCCTTCTTCAGGGCTTCTGAACCAACAGAAAGGTTCCCAGACCCCTGCAACAACAGCACTGTCCTTCACCAGTGGACAGTATTCATTCTGTCTGCCGGACAGTCTCCAGACCCCTGCAACAACAGTACTGTCCTTCACCAGTGGACAGTATTCACTCTCTATCTGCAGGACAGTCTCAGGGCTTCTTAACCAAAAGCCAGGTTCCAGGACTTCTTCAACAACAGGACTGTCTTTCACCAGTGGACAAATCTGGCAAAACAACATCAAAACAGACAAAGTACCAGCAAAACAGCCATGTGTCCTCAGTCCTTGGCAGCTCAGGGGGCAGGTCTCAAAAGTCCAGGGCGATTCAAAGTGTCCCCCAGCAATCCTTCTCAGTCTCTCTCTCTGCCTCCACGAGGTGCTGCTTCCAAAAAGATCTTCCGCCTCTCTCTTGTCTCTCCAAATCTATGTCACCAGCTCCTCCCAGTTCAGGACTTTCTTTTCACATCAACAAGCCCATCCCACAGGTGGGATTAACAAGCTCTGGGTTTTAACACAATCAATTTGAAAACCAAGCCAATACAGGGGAATCTTTAATTGCCATTACTATCACAGTGGTATAATAACAAGGAGCTTGGACTTAGAATTAGAGCACCTACATTCTAGCTAAGCTATATGCCAAGAATACATGCTCTCCTTTCCTCTGCCTCTTAGAAGCCTTACCTTACTTCATGGTTTAGCTCAATTGCCACATTTAAACCAAACCTTTTCTTGATCTCTCCCACTTGTGATTTCTCACTCCCTCCTCAAAATACCTTGTTATTTTCTTTATCATTTTCCATGTTGCACCCTCCCCCCCCTTCTTGGCACAACATAAGCTCTTTCAGAGCAGGGATACTTGTATTTTTGCCTTAGCATCCCCCCACATCTAACACAGTGCCTTGCACAGACCAGATGCTTAATACAGACTGAATTTGAATTGATTTCACAGGTGTACATCCTTATTGAAAGAAAATTGCCATTACAAATGGGCTTTTGTAGCAGGAAGCATATTGGGATCATTGAAAATACTCTACTATTTCCCAACAGCAATCTAGCCTGTTCCCTTCCTCTTATTCAATTCTGGACCCAGTTCATTGTCCATCTGTTTGGCCTGTCCAAGATTTATATACTGATGGACTAACTCAATGGGCCACCTGGACAATATTATGTCATAATCTGAGCAAATTACATTTTGTTAATGACATTGTGCTGATTGTCCTGAGCTCAGGAAGACTACAGGATGACCTCAGTAAGATCTATAACCACTCAGAAGGAGTCAAGCCAGTCACCTACCCAAGCAAAACCAAGTGGATAAGGATGAGATAATTTAATTCAGTTTCTCTCAGTAAGCATTTATCGAGCACCTCCTGTATGCCAGATATATGGTCTGCATTGAGGGTGCTAAGGCAAAAAATCAAAATAGTCCCTGACCTCAAGGAGCTTTTATTTTACTGGGGCAGGAAGAGGCATGTACACAAATAAGATAAATACACAATCTATAAACACACAATCTCCCATAGTCTTGGGAGAGTCAATAACAACCAGGGAAAGAGAGGAACCCTTAGGAAAGTCCTAATGTAAGAGGTGGTACTTGAGTAGAGCCTTGAATGAAAGGAATTGTAAAGAGTTAGAAGTGAGGAGGGAAATGATTCCAGGCATGAGGGATAGTCAGGCATGAAGGAAGGAGATAGTATGCAGTGTCTGGAGCATAGCAAGTACCCCTTTTGGCTAGAACAGAGAGTGTATGGGGGCGGGGTAGGGGAGTAGAGTCATGTGGCATGTGTTTGGAAAGATAGAGATTGGAGCTATATTGCCAAGATTTTGCTCTTTTTTTTTTCTTGAGGAAATAGGGTGCCACTGAAATTGTTTGAGGAAGGGAGTGTAGCAGCAAGCACCCCAAGCGTGTCCCCAGGGTGTCTGCCAATACAGGTTCTTGGATCTGCTTTGTTAAAGGAAAGCAACTCAAAATGGGTTAACAAGCTTACTTTAATTAGTCAGACATATATCGTTTACCTTGTTCAGGGGAAAAAGGTCAGCACCCCAAACTTCAAAATATACAGACAGAATTATCAAGACATTAACAGATCAAGTAGACAGCTTTCCAAACTGTCCAACCATTACATCCATACTCAGTCAACATCTGGGTTTCCACATCTGGGTTTTTCAAAGCCGGGGGACTCTCAACAATGGCTTCCCAGAATTCAGATCAAATCACAGAACACTTCTCAAAGTGAGTCCCAAAACAAAGCTACACATCAGGGCTTATATAGCCTTCTCCTGGCTCAGAGAATGTAACAACCTTTTGGACCCACTGGCCAATCAAAAAGTATCTACTGAAAAACAAGCCTCCCACCCCAGGCTCCAGGTGCATGTTAGCCTAGGGGCAGGGAAGATTTTTAAAATTTACACTCTCATTACAGGGAGTGACATGATCAGAACTATGCTTTACTTATATCATTTGGGTAGATGAGTGGGGAAAATATTGGAGGCTGGAGAGATTAGAGACACGGACACAAACTAGAGGCTATTGCAGCAGTTCTGTAATGGGATTCCCGTTGTACAAATGAAGAGATGGAGGTCCTTTCAGAAGGGAAGTTGTCATTCTGTTGATATTGCTGTCTGAATTTATTCCCTTCTCTTGCGATACTGTTGTTTGGGGTGTTTAGAAAGAAAATAATCTTTTCATATCTGGTTATATTTGTAAAAACATTTTAAACTTCTTAATTATTGAATGTCCCTCTTTTGTCCTGTAGGGTTAAGGTCAGATTTGCAGGCTAGGTCACCTTAGGCAACATTCTGAGCTCTAATACTTTTCTAACTTTGTGGTTCCTTCTCACTTTTTCTAGTGGGTGTGGAACAGTCTTGCATAATTGGAATGTTCTTTCTTTTGTATTTGATGGTCTTTCTCCTGAAGGTTTACAGAACTTGCTGTTTATGAATTGAATTGTAAATTTAACTACTATGTGTCTTGTTGTTTGTCTCCTGGTCATGCTTTTTCCCCCCTTAGTGGCTTTCTATCAATTCTTTCAATTGGGATTTCCTTTTCTAATTCTGGGCAGCTTTCTTCTCTTATTTCCTTCATTGTGTTGTTAAGATTCTTTGTCTTGTCATGTTCTTCTAGGAAATCTGTGGCCCTTAGGTTGTCTCTTCCAGTCTTGCCTTTGACATCTGCATTTTCACTACCATAATAAGCATGTTTTTAAAATGTTTTTATTTTTTGCTTTTCTTCTTCTAGGTTTTCCTTCACTTCTAGGTATTTTCATTTCCAAACTATTGTTCTCTCTCTCATTTCTTTAGTGAGGCTTGCCTTTGCAGATTCAAGTTTTTCTATTCTGTTCAATATTTTTGCTGTGCAGGACGTAAATTCTGGTCTCATGGTTCTCATTTCTCTTTTAAACCAGTCAGAAATAATATTTTGTAGTTCCAAATTCTCTCAAATTCTACAGGGTCCTCTATCTCATAAACTGTCACATCATTTTCCTCCATTTTGCAGTATCAATTCATAGATGTCCGAACTCATTTACTAAATCTGGAGACCCTATTTCCTTCTATTATTACTGTTTTTACCATTAATTTATCTGTTTATGTTCAAGGTCTTTGAGATTTATTCCTAAAATCTTTGGTATTTTCAGTCTTCCTCTTATTTTCCTTATCACTTACTTCCTAACTCCCTCCTCTTTAACTGTGGTTTCTTTGGAGCTAGATCTCAAATGTCTCAGCTTCCTCCCACAATGAGCAATTCACATCAGAGTAGTTCTCTGCCTCAGTTGACTTTTGGGTGATCAGAAATGGCCCTAGCTGGATTCCAGCTCCTTCCTTCATGTCTGGTAGATACTACAATATTCCCTCCATGCAGGATGGCCTATCCTGGTGATCTGTTCCACTCCCTTTCTTCCTTAGTTCTCTGCTCTGGCATCAGCAGTTCAGAGCATACTTTCTCCAGCACCCACAATTCCGAGCTTTTCAGAGCTAGTGCTTCCAGGATGCAGCCCCTTTTGCTCCTGAAGGGCTATGGCCAAACTGGATGTCAAAACCTGAGCAAACTTCTGCATCCAGGAGGTGGGATTTTTATAGCCTTGGCAAGAAGGAGAGGGGAACATGGAACAAGGGTGGGTTTTGACATAAACCTATGTTCTTGTGTCCTTGATCTGCTAGTATGACCTTCTTGTCAGTTGTATGGAAGGTGCAACAAGAGTTCTCGGTGAGCTCAGGGTCAGGGAGCTTCCCTTCTATTAGATTTTTTTTTAATGTAACCTCCTTTCGGAATCCAAATGTCCTATGACATGAAAACAGTTGAAGCTACTTTATCTTTGGTGAATAATGTCTGTGTTGGAGAGAATCGAGGAGTCGTGGGGATCAGAGAAAATATCTGATCCACCATCCTTTCCTTTAAAAAAAATTAAGATCGCCTCTATCTTAAAATAAATAAAACTCAAAAATTAAAGTTCTGAAAAATAAGATATTAAGATTTTCTGGAGTAACCTTTGGCAAGTCAGTTAACTTTTCATTATCCCAGGCACCTAAGACTATAAACCAAGAAACAGATCTACATTGCTAGAGGAGGTAGCCTCACCTGAGTTCCCTATAACAACAAAATCACAAAATTTGGTCCAAAAATTTGTACTGATATCTTTTACTAATTTAGATCACCTTCATTTCTAAATCTATCAGTCCCCTTGTATTTACCCAGAGAACCATTTCTTCTAACAATAATTTTAAAATGAGAATAAAAAAGCAGCTAAAAAGAAAGATGGAAAAGCAATAGTAAACTTGGCTGACATTATATGCAATATCCCATTTCCACAGCTCCCCAACTCTGCAAATGGGAGCAGGGGGCACATTTTCTCAGTTCTTCTTTGACCTTGCCTTTCTTTTTCACTGGAAAGCCTGTAATAACTAAGAGGGGACAGCTCTCCAAATGCTCAGATTTCTCCTTGGTTTGGGGTATGCTTTGCTTTGTCTTGGGTGAAGAACTGATTGAGAATACAGCCCCAGTTCCCAGGCTGATCCCAGGCTTCTGACTTGCAGTGCTATAAAATACATGGCTGTGCTGTAGTCGTCTTTGGAGTTTAATTTACAGCTTGAGAATAATTCAAACATGAGCATGGGAGGCTCTTGGACTTTGAAAAATGAAACTACTTTCACAAAGTAATGTTTTATCTTGCATGTGAAGCACTGCTTTTCCTTTCTTCATTTCATTTCAGTCCAGTGCAGAACTATAAGAAGAAATTATTCCAACTGGCTTTGTTTTCAATATTTGAAGTCTAATTGGTTTTACAAATGGAATCATTCCATGCTTTTTGAAGACAGATGTGAATATTATTCAACGGCTTCCCCTTCCCTGCACAATATATTCTGTTCCGAATTGACCATTCTGCCCCCTTTCACATCTCTTTCCACGGTTTCTGGCAGGACACAGTGCTGAAATATGTTAAATCCTGCAACCTAAAGAAATGCCCACAAGGAATAAAAAGCCTTCCTCTTGCTCATTTTGGCTTATTCATTGAGATTAAAGGAAATGATGATAGTCTTTGTGGCTATTGATCGTCTTAGAGGATTGTGGGAGCACTTTGGGCTGGACCCTGAATGGCACCAGTGGGTATATGGGAGCTTTCTAGCTTGTGACTGGAAGTAAAGCTGGTGATGCTCAACAGTGGTGGCCTGTATTCTGTGTGTGTGTTTGTGTGTGTGTGTGTGTGTGTTTTATTATGTAGCTGCTAAGAGGCAGAAACTGCCTTTTCTCCTTTCCTTCTAACCCTATGGCACTCAACTTGAGAACTTAAGGAAGCCTTAGTGAATACTCAATAACTACCTGGTTAATATGTACCATGTGGTACCACAGAGAGTGAACTGATTCTGGGTTCAAATCCTGCCACTATCACTTACTGCCTGTGAGAATGTGGGCAGGTCACTTTACTTCAACAGACCTCAGTTTCCTCATCTGTAAAATGGCATGGTTAGACAAGATTGATTCTAAGGTCCCCTCTAGCTCTAAACCCATGAAAAATTGCATCCACATTTTTTCATTCAAGTTTCCTATGGTCTATCTGATCTCAAGAGGCTGGAGAGTGGTGGTCAGTCAGTGTGGGACTAAGGTCAGAGGCCAGCCTATGTCCAGGGATATGTCTGACATCATGATCAGAGTTCAGTCTGGGGCCATAGTTCAGTCTGGGGCTAGAGTGAGTTCTCTGTCTATGGCTTGGATCAAATCTTAGTTTCTGGTAAGTGATCGAGAATATATTTTCAAAGTCTGGTAATAAACAGAAGCACAAAGTATATAGAAAAGAGTCCTGCCTTGGGAATCAGGAGGCCTGGGTACTTGTCCTTTTGCTTCTAACTAGCCAGAGCTGCTGGATGAGGTAATTACCTCTTTGAATCTTGGTTTTCATTTTGATTTGATAAATAGATAATAATCCCTGTTTCACAGGGCTACTGAGATGCTCTAATGAGAGGACAGGTGTGAAATCATTTTGGAAAAGTCAAAGTGAGAGGAATTGTGGTTAATGACCTCCTTCCATAAGGAATAGCTGCACAGGAGAGAAAGAGAGAGTTTGTGGCTGTGTGTTTGAGTGTAGGTCAAGATAACAGCAACCTAACAGGTCAAAATTATGAAAAAGCTTCACCCTTCGGAGTCAACATGGGTCGAGTTCAGACCAAGACCGTGAAGAAGGTGGCGTACATCACCGAGAAGTACTACACCTGCCTGGGCAGTGACTTCTATACCAACAAGCTCACGTTCAAGGAGATTGCCGTCATCCCCAGCAAGAAGCTCTGAAGCAAGATCGTAGGAGAAGTGACTCATCTGATAAAGCGGATCCAGAGAGGCCCTGTGAGAGGTATCTCCAACAAACTGCAGGAAGAAGAAAGAGAAAGGAGGGATAACTACGTCCCTGAGGTCTCTGCTTTGGATCAGGAAATCATTGAAGTGGACCCTGATACCCAAGAAATGTTGAAACTCCTGGACTTTGGTAGTTTGTCCAACCTGCAAGTTACCCAGCCCACAGTTGGGTAATTCAAAACGCCAAGAGGAGCTGTTTAATATTTACTTTTGCCTTCTTTCCAATAAACTGGGGAACTCCACCTCCCAAAAAGAATTATGAAAAAAATCAGCCTATCCAGCTGTTATACATCATGAGCATCGATCGACTCACAGGGAACAGAATACCATAGTATTAAACTGGATTTCTTTTTTTTTTTTGACAAGGTGGAGTGTAATGGTAATAGGAATTTGAAGATCTTTCCTGCCTTTTAATAGGTTTAGGTGACATTGTAGACCTTTCCCAATTTGAAAATAAACTCTGCCCCTTAGTAGGCTGAATGTGGTCACATGGAGCCTGTGGTGCAAAGAGTTTGCTGAAGAGTAGAGCAGAGTCCACAGGACATGCTTGCTTGAGGGAAGCTTATTTTTCAGGAAGGCGCAACTTTTGTTACTTTGTGGTCAGGTGAGTCACAAGGGTTGTGATGTTCTCTGACCCTGGAGAAGGATAAATATACCTCTGAGGCAAGTTGTTGTTTTGGGCTCACTTTGGGAAGAGTTGTATGATTTGGCCAGATGAGACTCTGGGCAGGCATTGAGCCCCCCAGCTTTAAAAACCCAAATGTTGGTGCTTCTCCCTCTGGTGACTAACTGTATGTATGAAACATCAGAGAGCTAGAAGCCCTGTATGTTGGTCTGCTGAATTGTGTTATTTCCTCTGTCTGTGTTTTTTTTTATCTGCTTGTAACTTCTGTTTGTACCATGTTTCCCCGATAATAAGACACTGTCTTATTATTTTTTTTGGAAAGAAAAACACCAGAGGACTTATTTTCAGGGGAGGGCTTATTTTAATGAACATTGACAGCAATTTTAATAAACAGGTAAATGTGAACAAAAAAATGTACCTTTATGCATAATGAATTCAATAAAGAACAGGATAACGCGCTCACTGCTGCACCTCTGATTGGATGCAGCTCGGAGCGC
>NW_027185809.1:4854272-4855286 GCF_028583685.1 Petaurus breviceps papuanus
TGATTAAAATAAGATTGTTAACCCTTTTTGAGTTGCTTTCCTTTAGAAAAGGAGATCTAAGAACTTGTGCTAGTATGCTAGGGTGTTTGCTGCTACATGGAGATATACTGAGAAAGTCACCAAGGCAGGAGAGTCTAGACCAGAAACACAGAGGAGAACCTGAGCTTAGACTGAGATAAAACATCTTCTATAAGGACGTGATTTGTTTTATCTTTCCTCTAAATCCCCCTGCAGGGTCTGCTCTGGAGAATTAAGATTGTTATAGTGATGATATTCTTGTTTGTCCTTCATTCTGAAAGAGGACCATAAAATCAGGGAGGTGATGCCATGACTTGCAAGTGAATTGGATTTAAGTAAGGCAGGCTGTGCAAAGTCACCAGCCTCATCCTCTTCTCCACAGTCATCTGGGTCCAGTGGCAAGATGTAGATCAGGATGACTGGAGATGGCACAGGATGCAGTGGGAGACCTTGGCCTTTTTAAGCTAAGATCTTTTACAGATCTCTGTTCAATGGAGGCAATGCCCATCCAGTGATTAAGGCTAGGTAAGAAATGAGGCAGAGAATGGTCTTTTTTAACCTAGTTAAAAAAATCAATATGGGAGGGGAAGCCCCTCAGGTTTTCTGGCCAAAACAGTAGCAATTGCTATTTATATTCACTCTGGGCCAATCAGGGCCCAAACAACGACCAGGTGTGTCCTGGGCCCTATTTTTGGCCAATCAATGACAGCCAGAGTGATTTAGGTTTAAGGAACGGTCTTTAAGAAAAAAATAATCTAGCCAGTAAACCCTGAGCTATCTTGTGATGTTTCAGCCAATTTACTTGCATGTCATGGCCTCACTTCCTTGACTTCATGGTCATTGAACAAAGGACAAACAACAAACTCTGTGAGTAGTAGTAGGACCCAGTAGTAGGACTTCCTTCCTTCCTTCCTTCCTTCCTTCCTTCCTTCCTTCCTTCCTTCCTTCCTTCCTTCCTTCCTTCCTTCCTTCCTTCCTTCCTTCCTTCCTTCCTTC
>NW_027185809.1:4855386-4977539 GCF_028583685.1 Petaurus breviceps papuanus
CCTTCCTTCCTTCCCTCCTCCCTTCCTTCCTTCCTTCCCTCCTCCCTTCCTTCCTTCCTTCCTACCCTATCTCTATTACATTATCCTCTCCCCTTACCTTCCTATTCCTTAGTATACCCACCCCTCTCTGAGTCCCTCCCTTATTCTCTCTCCCCACTCTCCTAAATCTTAATCTACACACCCTTCTAAAAGCCCCTCCCTTATCCTGCCCCTAGTCCTCTTATTTCTTTTTAAGTTTAGAAGACTTTTATACCCTTTTTAGATGTAGATGTTCCATCTTCATAAATAAAATATGAACTAAAACTTAATATCTGAAAACTTTCACGTCTCACGGTGCCACAGAGGCCTCACTAGCCGATCCATGGCACTTTTCTGCCTATAAAATTAGACGTGAGAACTAATAGGTCGTGTTTTTTCAAGACCCGATAGATCCACCTTTGGGTAACATCTGTATTGCTGAGCTGCCCTGATATGTGAAGGACAAAGAGTACCCCCATAGCAACTAGAAGGAATGATGAGAGCTTTCCAAAAGCATACAGAGGGTTGAGATGGAAACACTGTCTAGAGGGCTGTCTTTCCTAGGACTACGTTCCCCACCTATTGTAGCCTAAGATCTTTGAGCCTGCAACTGCAGTGATAACTTCCCCAGACATATCCTTGATTGACCCATCTTTGGTTGTCTGTGATTGCTCCTGCCCATGCCTAGGTGTCTCTTTTTAGGCCAAGTGTCCTTTTTGTTAAAAGTTAAAGCATGCCTGTAATCAAGGTCTTTTGTTTTGAACATCAGACCAGTATGGCATTTCTGTGAATTATTCTCCTACATTCCAAAAGCAGCTGCAATTGCCTGCAGTAATGCAAGTATTATTCCCATTTTATAGATGAGTAAATTATAGTTCATAGAGGCTAAGTGACTTGTCAAAGTTTATACTAACAGTGAAAGGTAGGTCTCCTAACTTCAAGTGTAATGTTCTTTTCACAGTAAAATAAATATTAGTAAAATAAATCATTAGTGTTTTAATTAACCCTCAATAGCAAAGATGATCAAATAATGAAGATTGCCTGAAACACAACTTTGTGTTGGTTGGTTATAAGAATCTGTCTTCAACATTTCAATTCCACCCCACTATTTTCCAAGTACAGTTAAGTGGCCAGTAGGTAAGGAGGAATGAATGAATGATTAAGAATTTATTAAGTACTTACTCATTGCCAGGTATATGTTTAATGAATGATTCTAAAGTCTGGTGTTCTGAGGCAGGATTTCATGGGAAAAGAGCACTGGATTTAGAGTTCAAGGGTCAGAGTTAAAAGTCCTACTTTGACTATTATCTATGTGACCTCAGGCAAAACAGTTAACCTTGGGCTCAGTTTCTTCAACTGTCATAAGGAGTTTGGAGTAGATATTCTCTTCCAGCTCTAATATTCTGTGATTCTACATTGAAATGTTTGTCTTTGAGTACAATAGGTCTAAGGGCAACCATGGAAATGGGGATTAAATTCACACACAGATTGGAAAAGCTACTTTGGTTGACAGAGACAATCTTTGGATTTCAATAATAGGGAGATGAATCATTTATTCTCTCTACCTCCACAAACCTTGTACAAGACTTTTAATATCCCAAATTAACATAATTAGAGATGATAATCAAAAATAATCAAAGATATGATTTCTAGTATCCTTCTAGACTTGATGGTCTATGACTTTGGGACTATGAATTTCCTAATTTGTGTAGGCCTGGAGTTCAGGAGGCAGCCACCTGACAGCAGTGTCACTGCTACCACCTCCGCAGCCCTGGGGGCAGGAGCCAGACCACACTCTTCTCTTGCCTAGGGGCATTTCTTTTCATTAATTCTCTTGATATTCTGGATCTTTTGTTCTTCCAGATGATTTATTTTTTTTAAACACTATAAGATAATTTTTTGGTAGTTTGATTGGTATGGCACTAAATAAGTAAATTAATTTAATTTATCATTTTTATTATATTAGCTTGCTCTTTCCATGAGCAACTGATATTTGTCCAATTATTTAGATCTAACTCCATTTTTTTTTTCTTTTTGGAGGGGAGAACGCAGGGCAATTGGGGTCAAGTGACTTCCCAAGGCCACATGGCTAGTAAGTGTTAAGTGCCTGAGGCCATATTTGAACTCAGGTCCTCCTGACTCCAGGGTGGGTGTTCTATTCAGCGCACCACTTAGCTGCCCCCTGATCTAACTTTATTTGTATGAAAAGCATTTTGTAATTATATTCATATGGTTCCTTGGTTTATCTTGGCAAGTAGACTCCCAAATTTTATGTTGTCTATATTTACTTTAAATGGAATTTCTCTTTGTATGTCTGCTGGGCTCTGTTAGTAATATATAGAAATGCCAATGATTTGTATGGGTTTGTTCTATGTCCTGTAACTTTGCTAAAGTTGTTTATTATTTCAAGTAGTTTTTTACTTGATTTTCTAGGATCCTTTAAGTATACCATCATATCACCTGCAAAGAGCAATAGCTTTTTTTCTTCATTGCCTATTCTAATTCCTTCAATTTATTTTTCTTCTCTTTTTGCTAAACTAATATTTTTAGTACAAAATTGAATAATAGTGATGATAATGGGCATCCTTATTTCACCCCTGATCTTACTGGAAATGCTTCTAACTTATCTCTATTGCATATAATACTTGCTGATGATTTTAGATAGATGGTACTTATCATTTTAAGAAAAATTCCATTTATTCTTATGCTCTCCATTGTTTTTAATAGGTATGGATGCTATATTTTGTCAAAAGCTTTTTCTGTGTCTATTGAAATAATCATATGATTTATGTTAGTTTTGTTACAGATATGGTCAATTACGCCGATAGTTTCCCTAATATTGAACCAGTCCTGCTTTTCTGGTATCGCTGTAAACTCTTTGCTAATGTTTTACTTTAAACTTTTGCATCAATATTCATTAGGAAAATTGGCCTATAATTTTTTTTCTTCTGTTTTGGCTCTTCCTAGTTTAGGTACCAACACCATATTTGTATCATAGAAACAATTTGGTAGGACTCCTTCTTTGCCTATTTTTCCAAACAGTTTATACAGTATTGGAATTAATTGTTCCGTAAATGTTTGGTAGAATTCACTGGTGAGGCAAGGCTAGGTGGCGCAGTGAATACAGCACCAGCCCTGGAGTCAGGAGGACCTGAGTTCAAATCTGGCCTCAGACACTTAACACAAAAAACTAGCCATGTGACCTTGGGCAAGTCACTTAACCCCAACTGCCCTCCAAAAAACAAAATTAAAAAAAAAAAGAATTCACTGGTGAATCCAACTGGCTCTGGAGATTTTTTCTTAGGGAGTTCATTGATGACTTGTTCAATTTCTTTTTCTGAAATGGGGTTAAGTATTTTATTTCCTTTTCTGTTAATGTGGGTAATTTATATTTTTGTTAGTATTCATCCATTTCACTAAGATTGTCAGATTTATTGACATACTATTGGGCAAAATAGCTCTTAATTATTGTTTTCATTTCCTCTTTTATGGCATCATGATCTGAAAAGATGCATTTAACATTTTTCCTTTTCTGCATTGGATTGCAAGGTTTTTATAGCCTAATACATGGCCAATTTTTGTGTAGGTGCCATGAACCACTGAGTAAAAGGTATATTCCTTTTTATCACCATTCAATTTTCTCCCGAGGTCTACCATATCTAACTTTTCAAAAAATTCTATTCATCTTCTTAATTTCTTTCTTGTTTATTTTATGGTTATATTTATCTAGTTCTGAGAGGGGGAGGTGTAGTTTTGATGTCTATTTCTTCCTGTAACTCAATTTCTCCTCGAAGAATCTGGATACTATACCACTTGGTATATATGTGTTTACGGTAGTATTGATATTATTGCATTGTCTATGGTACCTTTTAGCAGGATGAAGTTTCCTTCCTTATCTCTTTTAATTAGATCGGTTTTTGCTTTTACTTTATCTAAGATCAGGACTGTTACCCCTCTTTCTTTACTTCAGCTGAAGCATAATATATTTTGACACTATATGCATCTCTGTTTCAAATGTGTACAACATATTTGCTTTTTTTCATTTTTCAAATGTTTTATTAACTTCTGATTTACATCATTCATTTTCACCAGATTTTGAGTTACAAATTTTCTCCCCGTTTTTCCCCTACCCACTGCCCCAAAATAGCAGTGCCACAGGATATTACCTCATCCAATCTTCTCTCTCCCATATTTTCTCCAATACCCATTCTGACTTTACTTTTCCAGTATGGCATTGTGGACTTTTATACCACAGTGCCTATATATCTTATATCCCAATTACATGTAAAACGGTATTAATAATAGCATATGTATGTGTATGTGTGTGTGTGTGTGTGTGTGTGTGTATAAACATTTGATTTTAAAAATTTGAATTCCAGATTCATTCCCTTCCTCCCTTGTTACCCACCCTTACTGGAAAGATCAGCAGTTCAGTATAGGTTGTACATGTGTAGCTAAGGCAAAACAATAACTATACTTACCTCCCCCCTTTCCCACCTCCCACTTATTCTATTCTCTACTTTGATCCCATCCCTTTTAAAAAGTGGATGCTTCCAAATTCTCTCCCCCCAAGTCTGCCCTCCCTTCCATCATCCCCCCTCTCATCCCCTTTCCCCCTACTCTCCTATAGGGTGAGATACCCTATTTAGTGTGTATTGCATTCCCTCCCCAAGCCAAATTAAATGAGAATAAGGTTGACCCATTCCCTTTTGTCTTCCTGTTCTTCCCCTCCATTGTAACCATTTTCCCTTGCCTCTTCTGTATGAGATAGTTTACCCCATTCTGTCTCTCCCCATCTCCTCTCATTATATTCCTCTCTCACCTCTTAATTTCACCTTTTAAGTATCATCCCTTACTATTAAATTGGTCCTGTGCCCCCTATCTATGTACACCTGTAAACATATATACACACATTCACATATGTATTCATATGCCCATATACCCTCATCTGTAGACATAAATATATTTCTATTCCATTCAACTCTTTTCATACTGAGAAAAGTTTCATGAGTTACAATTATTGTTTTTCCATGTAGGAATGTTAATAGTTCAACTTTAATAAGTTCCTTATGATTTCTTTTCTCTATTTACCTTCTCGTGCTTCTCTTGCTTCTTGTATCTGAATGTGAAACTTTCTATTCAACTCTGGATTTTTCATCAAGAATGCTTGAAAGTCCTCTATTCCACTAAATGACCATATTTTCCCCTGAAACATGATACTCAGTTTTGCTGGGTAGGTGACTCTTGGTTTTAATCCCAGCTCCTTTGACCTCCAGAATATCATATTCCAAGCCCTTTAATCCCTCAGTGTAGAAGCTGCCAGATCCTGGGTTATCCTGATTATATTTCCACAATATTCAAAGTGTTTCTTCCTGGCTGCTTATAATATTCTCTCCTTGATCTGGGAATTCCAGAACCTGGCTATAATATTCCTAGGGGTTTTATTTTGGGGATCTTTTTCAGGAGGTGATGAGTGGATTCTTTCAACCTCCATTTTGCCCTCTGGTTCTAAAACATCAGGGCAGTTTTCTTTGAGAACTTTCTGGAGGATGATTTCTAGGTTCTTACTTTGGTCATGGCTTTCAGGTAGTCCAATAATTTTTAAATTGTCTCTCTTGGATCTATTTTCCAGATCAGTGGTTTTTCCCATGAGATATTTCACATTGCCTTCTATTCTTTCATTTGTTTGGATCTGTTTAACAGCATCTTGATTTCTCATAAAGTCATTAGGTTCCATTTGCTCCAATCTAATCCTGAAACAATGATTCTCCTCAGTGAGCTTTTGAGATTCTTTTTCCATCTGGCAAATTCGGCTTTTTAAAGCATTCTTCTCCTCATTGTCTTTTGGAGTCTCTTTTGCCATTTGAGTTAGTCTATTTTTTAAGCTGTGATTTTCCTCAGTCAGGGTCTTGACTCTCATTTCATAATTTTCTTGTATCCTTCTCATTTCTCTTCCCAATTTTTCCTCCACTTCTCTTATCGCTTCTTAAGGTCCTCTATGGCCTGTAACCAGCTCGTATTTTTCTTGGATGCTTTTGGTGCAGGAGTTCTGACTTCACTGTCTTCCTCCCATTCCATGCTTTGCTCCTTTTTGTCCCCAAAATAGGAGTCTAATGTTGGAAACTTCTGTTTGCTTTGTTTCTTTTACCTGGTCATGTTGCCCCTCAGTCACTTGACCCCTGGGCTTTTTGCCACAGTAGGACTCTGCCACCAGACAGGGGAGCTTTTGTCCCAAATGCTGTGGTTTTCTCAGATGCCAGAGATATTAGTTAGGTGCCATCTCTGAGGACTCCACACACTCTGGCAAGCTGGACACACACCCCAGGACCTCCACCCTAGCCTGCAATCCAGATCCAAGCAAGTGAAAGCAAGAGCGATTACCCTTCAGACTGGTCGTTTGGTCCTCCTATGCTCTGCAGGCCAGGAGCTGAAGCTGTCATGTGGGGCTGGCTGGCTGTGCCAGGGGTCTCAGTGGCTTCTCGGCGGGGGCAGGGGCCCTAAGTCCAGACTGCACTGACCTCTCACTTTGTCCTTCGCATCTATGTGTTGATAATTCTGGAAATAGCCACAGCTGCTGCTGATCTGGAGTCCCTCTGGCCGGTGGCTGGTCAAATCTGCCCTGGGCCTAAAACCTCTGGCTCACGCAGGCCTGGGCTCAGTTCCCAGAGCACTTCACTGGATGATTCCTGCTGGCCTGCCGTGCTGTCCTCAGCAGGAGGTTAGCTTCTCTGTGTCATTTTGTGGGTTCTGCAGCTCCAAAGTTTGTTCAGAGTCCCCTTTTTACATTGACTGGGGAAGGTCAAAGCTGGAGCCACTGGGAGGTCCTGCTTCTTCTTCACCATCTTGACTCTGCCCAACATATTTGCTTTTTAATCCATTCTGCTACTTGCTTCCATTCTGTGGGATTCTTCATCCCATTCACATTAATTTATGATTATTTTCTGTCTTTCTCTCCATCCTATTCCCCTCCTTCTATTATTTATACTTTTCTCTCTCCTTTTTCCCTTTCCCTCCACACAAATATTTTGCTTCTGACCACCACCTCCTTCATTCTGCTATCCCTTCTATCAGCCTCCTCCCCTTTTCTTTCCTCTTTCCCTTGCTACTTCTTCCCTCCCTTCTATCTACCCCCTACTTTTTCTTTCCCCTTTTCCCTCCTATTTCTTATAGTGTAAGACAGATTTCTCTACCCAAGTGAGTTTGTATGTTATTATGTCTTTGAGCTAAATCTGCTGAAAGTAAGTTTCAAACAATGTTAGCCTCCCTCCCTTCTTTCCCTCTACTGTAATAGGTCTTTATTTCTCTTCATGTGATGTAATTTACCATTTTATCTCTCCTCCTTTCCTCTACTCCAAGTACAATCCCTTTTTTACCCCTTAATTTTTTATCATCACATCAAAGTCAACTTATACCCACACCCACTGTCTAATTATTATTTACTGTTTTAATTTCCTCTTCATCAGTGGTGAATTCACCCTTTTCGTTTTTGTCCTTTTTTTTGAAGTGGGGAAAGCAGGGCAATTGGGGTTAAGTGACTTACCCAAGGTCACACAGTGTCTGAAACCTTCTAAATGTCTTAATAAAGATACAGTTCTCAAGAGTTACAAGTATCATCTTCCCATGCAAGCAATTTACCTTTATTGAATAACACAGTTTTTTCTTTTCTATTTATTTTTTATGCCTCTCTTGAGTCTTGTATTTGAAGATAAAATTTTGTTATGAAATTTTCTTTTCATCATCTTTTCAAGTCCGCTATTTCATTGAAAATCCATCTCCTCCTCTGAAAGATTATGCTCAGTTTTGCTTTTCTTGGTTGTAATCCAAGATCCTTTACTTTCTCAATATTGGAGCCTCAAGTGCTAGCTGCTAAGTGCTCTTGGGGTCTGGCAGCTTACCTGGTGCTGAGTTGGCGTCCTGGTGGTGGTGTCTGGCATGTGCTGAGGTCAGGTTGGGTTTTTATGTGTTCCCCAGGGCTATGCTGAAGCAGGGAAAGGTCTGCTGCTGGTGGACTACTGCCTGCCCAGGACTGCACTGGCACACATGGTGGTTCTTTGAGTTGGAGGCTGGCTATGCTCGGATGTTGGCATTTGCCTACTCCACCACCCCGGGGATTCAGGACCTCCTGCTTTGCTGAGGTGGGAATTGCTGCTGGCTTATTGGGATACTTCCTGTCCTGGAATGTGCTCCCCTTTTACCTTAGTGAAATGAACCTTTCTTGCTGGTCCTCCAAATTTCCTGTCTCTCCCTGTTTACTGACTTCTTCCTTGCTACCTACATATATATTCATGTGTAGCTCCAACATGATATTTACAGCACCTATGGAGGCTATGAATATGCTGGCATAATTCTGAATTGCAAAATATAGCAGACTTTCTACATGGAAAACAGAACTAAAACATTTATTCAAACACCAGAAACTTGAATCCCAATGCTGGATTTTTCCACCACATCTTTTCCACTGGCTCCGCTGTTCCAGGATTTTTCCTGGGGCTCTATCCTCTGGGGTTTTTTTAAGAGATCAAAAAGGGAGAGTGATAACAACTTACTACTTACTCTGTCATTTTGGCCCCTAGAAGTCTCTCCCCCACATTTTTCTAAAGTTTATTAAACCCCTGCCTTTATAATCCCAAGAAAGGGCTTGGTTTAAAAAAAAAATGCAGGTTCCCTTCTCTTGGAGGTTTCATGTGCCCTTTAAGTATGATTTCATTTTCTTGAGATTGACCCCTTGCCTAAAGATAGTAGGAAGAACACAATAAGCTCTTCAAGTCTCTTTCAGTGCAAGGATTTCTAGAATTGTTTCTAGATCTCTGGTAAGGTCCATCTAGGTATCTTGGTTTTTTTCACAGGTCCAGGACAGGCCATTTCTTTCCATTGTAGATTCAAGAACAAGACCTTTCAGGGTTTTAAGTCTGTAGTACAGTCATTGTTCTTGTTTATTATGGTTAAAGCCCTCACCTTTGGTCATTCTGACCTTCTCTCCTGTTCTCATGCTGCTGAACAAAGTTGTAGATAATCACAAAACCATCCTGTGTTGTTCACTACAAATTTATGCTATATAATCTCATTTCAGTCCTAACAAAGGACAATTCTTTTATACTTTCCTAACCTATTGTGTATCTTTCTCACCTCAGCAGCTTTTTCAAATCTTTCATTTGAAATTTTTCATTTTTAAAATCTTTTCATTCTCAGATGAACTCATAAAAATTTCCATGGCTCCACCTCCCCCTCCCCCAACACACAAATTGATTCCATTTGCTGAGAGCTTGCTCTTTTCTCTTCCTCATCTCATATCACTCGGTTCTCTTTCCCCTACCCCCCATCTGATCCTTCACCCCTGTCTTACATAAAAAGGTGGCCATTCACCTTGCCATGGCAAATATCACCCCATGCACAAGTGATCCTATTATTTCCTGTCTTCTCCAGCAGATTGCTTTCTCCATCATCCCTTCTTGTTGTTCAGTTATGTCTGACTCTTCATGACCCCATGGACCATACTGTCTATAGGGTTTTCTTGGCAAAGATACTACGGTGTTTTACCATTTCAGGTTAAGCTACTTGCCCAGGAATATAGCTATTAAGTGGTATCAGGATGGATTTGAACTCAGGTCTTCCTGATTCCAGACCCAGTGCTCTATAGAATGAACCACCTAGCTGCCTCTATCATCCCTATTCTCTCACTCATTTTCAGTCTCTCCCTGTTTACTGACTTCTTCCTTGCTACCTACATATATATCCATGTGTAGCTCCAACATGATATTCACAGCACCTATGGAGGCTATGAATATACTGGCATAATTCTGAATTGCAAAATATAGCAGACTTTCTATACAGAAAACAGAACCAAAACATTTATTCAAACACCAGAAACTTGAATCCCAACACTGGAAAGCCAAATCCATCCTAGCAACAAAGAAATTACTCAATTACTATGCAGGGCGCACCAACATCCCCAAGCTTTCCCCCTTCTATGGCCTTCCCACAAATGAACACTCACAGCTTGCTGCCTGCTTCCTTTCCCTCAGCTTTGACTTCTCTGACAGACTTTCTCTCAGTTCTCTTCCACCCTTCCTGTTCCACCCATTCAGCAAGCTCCTCCCACCACAGACTCATGTGACTCAGGCTTCCATGTTACTTAAGCAGGTCACATGGGTCTACTAATGTATGGGAAAGATCTTACCATTAATCAAAAATACATTAAAATACATTCAGCCCCAAGATCTTTCATATCCATTACATAGGTCAATGCAGCAGTTGGTATCAACAGAACTTTACAACAATATAACAGGGATAACATAAAATAAGCACATAAAAAATATCTTAGGGTGGGGCTTAAGCACAAGCATCCCATTATCCCCCCCTTGAATGAATGGGGCCCAAAATCTTAGGGTAAGAGACAGAGTTCTCTTCTTTCATAGCTACTTCCCATTGAAATTGGATGTAGAGCTGTCCCTTACCCTAGAGGTCACTTCTTTAGCTGACATCTGGAGTTTGGTTGATGCCAAGTCCAGGGGTGACATCACAATTGTGTATAGGGGGTGACAGCTGGCTTAAGCAATCAAATATCTGCAGACACAGGGTACTTAGCCTGGAGAAAACAAATCTAGCAAGCAAGTTTAACAGACAAAAAGAAACAAGGAGACAATAACTAGAAGCAGGATAGATATAAGATAAGTCATGTTTCTGTAGTCCATGAACCCACTCTCATAGCCTTATTCAGTGTTGTTTATTGTTTCCTAATTCACAGTTTTGAGGTCATCCTTCTGGCTAGAGATACACTTTCTTTAATCTGCAGCTGGGGCTGGGCCAATTTCCTATTCTCCCTGCAGGTGTGATGAACTTGAATACCATGTTTCAGGAGGATCTATAAAGACAATTCTTACTCCCCTATTCTGTCTAATATTAAGCCTCTTTTCTCAGTACATTTTATATAGTTCATTAGTTGGAATACCATCTATTCTTCCAAAATCTACCCCTGCTCTCAATAGAGCAGTAAACAATTATTTTCTTGTCAATCTACTCTGACTTTGAATTTGCTGGCCATTTATTCTTCTCTCTCAAGGAAATTTATCTTTTCCCCATTTCCCATAAGTCATCTAAGTGTGAAATCTCATCCAGCATCTCCTAAAGAGAGTGCCCTATCTCCCCAATTAATACAGTCAGAATTAGATTCTTATAAGCAGGAGGAGTCATCTTCACAATGATATTTCTATGAGAAACTGCTAAGGGGGTACCATGATAAGCCTCAGCATCTCCCATCATTATTGCTGTCTTCGTTACCTCCTCCTTTAACTTTCTCATACAGTCCCTAAGAAAATACCAGCATCTATCTCCACTAGGACACATAGAGAAAATAGGATACTTCCTGTTACATCTGTCCACAGCTAAAGCTAACAGATTAATCCTATTGTTACCTCCTTGCATGCGGTAATTCCTAAATTCTTGCTGTACAAAAGGATTCTGACTAACTACCTACAAATTTCAAGCAATCTACATTATCTATTGGTACTCCTCCAGTCCCTTCATCACTGATTATCACCATCAAATACCCTAATGATTCTCCCATCCTTTGGGTGAATTTACTTAATATATCAGTGAACCCCTGCTGAATAAAATTCTCTATTACTTCCCTAAACACTACATGGACCCCCTGGTTCTCCTGCTTTCTTCTTAGTATTGAGCTAACATCTGTACTAGTAAAAGCCTCCTCTTCTAATTTTGTTTCATTCTCTTCCCATGCATTCTCCTGAAAATTGTTGGGGCCCCAACTAGGCCCAGCCTGTACAAGGGCTACATACATATTCCTTTTGTTAGTTTTTTTTACTTCCTCTTAGCTAAATGAACAGTAACTTGTTCTTCTACCACCCAAGATCCCCCAGCTTACTCTTCTAAAGGAGAGCCTGAACACTGTGGCACAGAATGATTCCCATGAAAACCAACCAACTTCCTTTCCATCTGAGTTTTCTCTTCTAGCAGTTTGTCTCTGCTTTTACACATAAGGTTATAACTTGTTAGCATGTCTCAGCCTCTCCTACACACCCCTGCCAGTTCTTTCCCTGGTTCTATTGGTATTCCTTGCAAACATCTTTCCAGATCTCTAGGTTCTCCCTTCTATAGTCTAGATTCCCAGTTTTCACAGAGCTCTGTGCTTTTAGCCCATTCTCTTGTTAGGGAGGAATATGGTAAATCCTTCCATCCTGGGATATCCATTTCTCTCTCTAAAGCCCTTCTGTCTCCAAATAGAGGTCTGATATTTCACAATCCCATCCTTGTCACCTAATTGTATCACCAATCATGGCAACACACCTGAGGACTGCTGCTGTGAATAATTTTGGGCAAATCAACCCCAATTGATCTGCCTTCCCCCTCTACAAAACAAAACAATACACTATGTCTTCCTCACCCTTAAAAAAAAACCCTTACTTGAACCTTTTGTCTTGCTGACTGTCATCCTCCTTTTTCTGGATAAACTCTTTGAAAAAGCCATTGGTGCCTTTTATCTCTTTTTCTCTCACTTTTTTCTTAACTGCAATCTGGCTTCTAATTTCATCATGCAACTGAAAATGTTCTCTCCCAAGTTATCATTAATCACTTAATTGCTAAATCTAATAACCTTTTCTCAATTCTCATCCTTCTTGACCACTCTACAGCCTTTGACATTGTCCATCACTCTTGTCTCCTTGATTCTCTTTTCTTTCTAGATTTTTTGTGACATTTCTTTCTCCTGGTTTTCTTCCTAACTGTCTAATTGCTCTTTCTCAGTCTCCTTTGTTGGATCTTCATCCAGCTTATTCTAACTAATCTTGGGTATGCCATAAGTTTCTGTCCTCAGTTCTCTTCTCTCACTATACTATTTCATTTGGTGATGTCATAATGGTGATGTTAATTATAATCTCTATGCAAGTGATTCTGAGATCTATCTATCCAGCCCTAACTTCTTTTATAAATGCTAGTCTCCTATCTCCAGTTGCTTATTGGGTGTCTTAGACGGAATATCTTATAGATATCTTAAACTCAACATGTCCCAAAATGAATCAATTACCTTTCCTCCAAAACTCATCTCTCTTCATAACTTCTGTCAAGGGCATCATCATCCTCCCAGTTGCTGATGCTCACAAGATAGATGTCTTCCTATACTCACCACTCTATCTTATCCCCTATATAAAATCTGTTGCCAAGTCTTGTCAATTTTACCTTCAAAACATCTCCAATTCTCTCCTCTGATATTGCTCCCACACTGGTGTCATTACTATATGATTGGACTGTTGCAATATCCTATGGTTTTTTTTTCCTCTCTGCTTCAATTCTTCCTTATTCTCATCCATCCTCCATACAGCTTATCAAACTGATTTTCCTGAAACACAGGTCTGACCATGTCAATCCCTATTCCATAAACTCCAGTGACTTTCTATGACCTAGAGGTAATATATTGTATTTTATTATTTTATTGATTTATTTGCTTTTTGGAGGGGGGAAAGTAGGTCAATTGGGGTTAAGTGACTTTCCCAAGGTCACACGACTAGTTTTTTGTTAAGTGTTTGAGGCCGAATTTGAACTCAGTTCCTCCTGACTCCAGGGCTGGTGCTCTATTCACTGTGCCATCTAGCCACCCCTGAGGTAATATATTGTAATAGGTAATATCCTAGAGGATCAAATTTTAAATCCTCTGTTTGGCTTTTAGAGTTCTTCATAACCTGAATCTTTCCTACTTTTTTAGTTTTCTTATTCTTTACTCCCCTCCAAGTACTCTGCAATCCAATGACACTGGCCTTGTGTTCCTCATACAAGATACTACATATCCTCACTCTGAGCATTTTCACTGGTTCTCCACCATTCCAGGAACATTCTCCCTTCTCATATCCATTTGCTTCCCCAGCTTACTTCAAGACTCCACTTAAATCCCACCTTTTGCGAGAAGCCTTTCCTCCTTAAGGCTAGTGCCTTCCCTCTGAGATGACCTTCAGGTTATTCTGCAGATAGCTTGTTTATGCATACATTCATTTCATCAGATGCCTGTGAGAACTTGCATTTTGTTTCCACCATTAGATTGTTGTCCTTTGAGGCTGTCTGTCTATTGCCCTTCTGTACGTTCCCAGCAGTTGGTGCAGTGCATGGCACATAGAAAGTACTTAATACATGCTTATTGACTTCATTTGACTCCATTAAAGGTTCCAGAATTGGGGCCTTTAGGATTTCAAGTCTATGGCTCTAGAACTTCCACTGTTTCTTCATGGAGATTCTTTTTCTGCCCTTGCACTGGTTTTCCTTGGAGTGGCTTATGGTTGATGCTGACTTTAGCAGAATTGCCACACATCTATATGGAGAGATGGATTTTATTTTTTGTTTGTTAAAGGGAATGTTCAAAACAGGACAATGAGTTCAGTTGATGACATCTCCCTTGGGAGTGTGGACACATCCATTTGAACCTTATTGAAAGGACACAAAAGATACCTCCTGTTTAGGGGTCAGTTACTATAGTTGTCCTAAAGATGAAAATAGTTGGTTTGAATTCTTGGGAGGATGAAGTATTGTAGAAAGAGCCACTCTTCTATACCAGACTATAAAAGAGGGACTTCTTTGAGACTCTTTTCATCTTTTTCCTTCTGCCTTTCTTCCACTAAGATACTTAAAATATGGAATGGGGGGTAGGGAGCAGAAGGAGGCTACCCTACCAAGAACACTAATAGTGGCTTTTGTGGGACCCATAGAAGTGACAGACATTTTATTACATATCTGGCTGGGATAATGTGAGTGCCTGAGTTCCCATCCTTTTGATAGGGTTGCCTTTCTGCTGACTCTAGGTTTAGAGTGCTACAATTTGCTTTTCCAGTCAGAGAAGGTAGCATTACTGGATACTTAAAGATTCAAGGTAATACATTCTCCAAAGTTTGTGTATCCAACCTTCTGTCCAAACAATAGGACTTCGCTAAATAGTAAGCTATTTACAGAGAGAAGAGGAAAGTTATTTGTACAGTGACTGTTCAATAAAAAAGAGGCTACTTGGCTTGTAGTCACCAAACATACTTCCCTTCCTGAGAGTAATTCAAAATTCAAGTTAGCACTATGGGTTTTAAGTGTGGGGAACCATGTAGAAACCTGTGAGAAAGTTTTGATTGTTTATGGACCATTTATATATTTAGTGCATTTGTTTATGGACTTTTGTGGGGTGAGCTAATGACTTCTGAAACTCATGAATGCATTTGTTATCTTTAGTGCTTGTACAGGTTCTACTTTATCTTTTTATCTACATCTGTGGAGACTTCAATAGAAACCATATTTAGTTCATGAAAAGTAAACTGAGGCAAAACGAGCCAAAGAGAGAGTAATCTTTTAATGCCACCCTAAGTTTGATCCCTCTCTGTATATGCCTGAAGAACCTGGTGCTGGGTCACAAATTATACTTACTTTGTAATTCACACCATGACTTCTTGGTGTTGAGTACAGGAAAAATAAGACCTTCCTTATGCAAAGAAAAAGGAAGAGGAGAAAAATTGACTTTTTTATACTTCTTTCACAGAGCCATAATTCATAATAGATGCTTAAGAAGTACTCATTGAATCAGGCTGGAATTTTCCGGTGGCAAAGCTCTCATGAATTTATACTCATTTTATAGATGAGGAAGCTGAGGCTTAGAGATGGTGAATTAATTGCTGAAATTTTCATAACTAGTAGAACAGCTGAGCTGGTACCTGAAATCAAATTTGAACCCAGATCCCTTAACTCCAAATCCAGTGCTATTTGCTCATAACCCAGTGTTTCCTTGTTCTCCCTGAAAATCAAGAGTTATTCTAGAGACTGTTTATTACATGCTTCTAAATTAAGTCAGTGCACCCTTTCTTCCTGCAGGTGCTATTAGAGCATGATGAACAAAATAAAAAAAGTATTAACAATGGCTTGAATATTAAGATCTTCCTTTTGCATCTGGGGGAATGTTCTTGAATGTATAATTGGAGCACGTTCACTTGTCATTGTTCTTCCCAAATAAGAAAATTCAAATGAAGTATTAGGCATATCATCTCTACTATGTGCTACAAAAGAACCTTGACATTCACAAGAATCTAGTCTGTTTTGGGGGGATGTTCGAATTAAAACAATAGAAATTGGAGTTTACTACATTACTTAAAGAAGCCCTACCCTAATTTTCTTCTTTTTGTGATTCAAGGGGCCCTCCATGCATTTAAAAGGTAAAGTATATTTTTTATAATGTCTTCTATTCAGCACAAATTTCTGTATTAAAATGGGACTGTGGAACAAATGAGAACTGACTGAAAAACTGAACAAACGCGGACCTAGTGTAGCAGGGAATGGATTACATGAGGCAGAAGAGGACTTTATGGGGGGTGGTCGTCGATGCTTCCCCTGCGACTCATAGACAGCGCATGAAGAGAGAAGATGGAGAGAATACTCAGAGGCCAGCCACTAGCCCCTCAAAGATTGTCAACAATGATTTATTTGGAAATGATTATTTTCTGTGGAGTTTTCTATTGTGTCCATCTTGGTCTGGCAATGGCTAATAAGCAGACCTTCTCCACTATTTTCTTTGTCTTCTTCCATGTTCCTCTTTAAGATCAAACCCTCTGCCAGACAAGGGCCACCTTTTATCAAAGTCAGCATTAGTACATTCGTACTAGGGCCATAGATCTGAAAGGCATTTGAGAGATCATCTCTGAGTTTCTTTTCCCCAAAAGTATAATAGACTGCTTCAGTATGTAATGGGTTCCTCCTCACTTGAGTTTTAAATGAAAGCTGGGCATTCACTTTCAGGAATGTTGTAGAGAGAATTTTATCCAGGTCTGACAAGAAGGTCCTACAGGTTTCTTTCGATGCCATGTGGGTCTCCTAATTCTTTTAAATGTTATTAGTGCCATTGAGACATGTAAGACACATGGAAATTTTGGCCATTCCTGAAGGGAAGATCAGGGAAAGCTTCCCAGAGTATGCGGCATTTAAGTTAAGCATTACAGAATGGGTTTAGAAGACTAAGAGGGGAGTTTATCCCTTTCTAGGCAGAGGGAACAGTGTGAGCAATGTAAGAAAGGTTGGAAAGAACAGAATTTATTTGGGAGGCGAAAGACCCCATTGGCTGTAGTACAGTGTCATGGATGGGACTAATGAGACCAGAAAGGTAGAAGTAGCAAGGATAGACACACAGTGGTGGTGGTGGTGGTGGTAGAAGTAATAGTAGTAGTTGTGGGGATAGTGGTAGCAGCAGCAGCAGTAGCAGTAGTAATAAGAGTGGCTCACATTTTTATGGTGCTTTAAGATTTCCAAAGTGAAATAGTGTTAGATTGTAGAGTATCTTGAGTGCCTGGCAAAGGAGCTTGAATTTCACTTGATAGGTAACAATTGTGATCATAATAGTAGATGACATTTATATATTCCTTTAAAGTCTAAGGGCTTTACTCATATCTGATTTGATCCTCACAACTACCCTATGAGGGAAATATTAATATCTTCATTTTAACTGATGAGGAAACTGAGGCTGAGAGGTTAAGCAACTTACCCAGAGTTACATTGCCATTAAGTCATTGAATATCAGACTTAGGTGTTCCTGAAACCAAGTCCAGGGCTTTATCTCCTAGCACTTTATTGCCTCATGGGGCCTTTACCCAACAGGGTCTTGACAGATGATTTTTTAACAAAGGAATGACATCACCAGATTTATGCATAAGAAAGGTTATTCTGGGGCAGCTAAGTAGCACAGTGAATAGAACACCAGCAGTGAAGCCAAGAGGACCTGAGTTCAAATCCAACCTCAGATACTTGACACACTTACTAGCTGTTGGGCAAGTCACATAACCCCAATTTTCCTTGCCTTTCCCCCTCAAAAAAAAAATGTTATCCTGGAAGTTGTGTAAAGGGTGTATTGCAGGAGGGAGAATGTTAAGGAAATAAGATAAATCAGTGGAAATTAGGGCCTATAGTTGGGTCGTGGTTGTGGCATTAGGGAGGAGGGGAGGCCAGAGAACCTCTCCTTATAAGGTGACCAGCGGGCCAACTAATCTCTTAGTTGTACCACTTACTGTCAGTGCTGACATGGAGGCTCTTGGTGAAAGGGAACCTAGGAACCTGGTTACTAGTTTTCACTGTCTGTTTTGGTCTAACAACACTAACCAGTTTGCTGAGTATTGGGGCTGTCATTCCACATTCACTCCAGATGTTAGTATTTTCATTGGTATTTAGGTTTCAAGAACTTTCCCCCATATTTATTTCACCAAAACCCAGTTAGAGTTAATAGCAAAAGTACATAAAAGTTTTGAATAGCATCAGGGAAATGTAATGCTGAGACCCACACATGGCAGCAAAGACCTTGTCTGTGTGTGATGAATAATAAAGCTCTTGCTCCTTGTTCCCCTTCCCTTGTGATCCCCTTTGCATAAACAATATTTCCTATTTGGAGCCCATCTCTTCCAGCTGTTCTGGTCTTTGTATCATCTCACTACATCTTGCTGTGTTCTAAAGTGTTTATTCTGGACTATTGGTTGGGAACCTGACAAGATCATCTCGCTGTAGTTAATTGCTCCCTCCAGTGCCATGGCCAGGATGAGCCACAACAGGAAGAACTCTCCTACAGACCCCATCTGCTGCACTCAAACTGCTCTCCTCACCACCTTCCCTGAATAGTTAGAGCTTGGGGGACCATGTGCAACATCAGAAAGAACTTTGGGGCAAGAGATAGGACACCTGGTTCTAGTTCCGACTTTGCCATTGACTACCTGGGTGGCCATGGGCACAGCCTCGTTGAACACCAGTGTCTTCATCTGTAAAATAGACATAATCATCCCTGTTCTGCAATCAGTAATTCAATTCAATTTAACAAGTATTTAACAAATGTTTATTATTTCAAGGCACTACAGTGGGTTTTGGGTATACAGAGGGGAAAAATGAAATGGGAGTTTCTATTTCTATCTTCTAGGAACCTGTACATCCATATTATCAATAAGATGTCAAGCATGAAAACACTTTGTAAATTGTCAGTGATTTTTGAACTGGGAATTCTTCACTATTTAAATGGGGCTTATAAGCTATTTGAAGTAGATTCACGGGTGGGAAAACTACAGCTTCAAGGTCACATGTGGCCCTCTAGGTTCTCAAGTGTAGTCCACTGACTGAATCCAAACTTCACAGAACAAATCCCCATAATAAAAGGATTTGTTCTGTAAAACTTGGACGTAGTCAAAAGACCATACCTGACCTTCAGTTGTGAAGATCACAACCTATTTGAGCTTTCTCATCCTCTGGGACTCGGGTATGTGTTCTCCTATGAACCTTTCACAAGCAGTCCACCCACTATGCTAGGTCTTCTAACATTGGGTACCAGCGTAGTACTTACAACTATTTAGCTATTAAGCCCTCATCACTCCTATATGACCAACCAAGCTAATCAGTCAATAAGGAATTGTTAAGAACCTTCATGGCATAATGGATATAGAACTGACCTCTGAGCCAGGAAGTCATGAATTAAAGCCCTAACTCTGACATGTGATATTTGACCTTGGGTAAGTCACTTACCTTCTCACTACCTAGCCAACTCTCTCAAGACAAGCAGAGAAGGTGGAAACCTGCATTGGTAGAGGGAGTTTCCTCATGCCAGTAAAAATACACACACTAACACACATATACATACTAGGCATCATCCTAGGTGCCAAGGATACAAAGATAGAAATTAGAGGAGAGTCTTCTTTTAATAAGCTTACATTTTGGGGGGAATGGATGAGGATAGAATATAACTATATGTAAATGTACAAAATCAATTCAAGGTAGTTAAAGACAGAGACAGAGAGACAAAGACAGAAACAGAGGGTAGTAGCAGTTGGAAAATCAATAAAGGCTGTGTGTAGAAGGTGTTAAATAGCCTTTTCTGGTCACACATTCCTCTGGTGATATCTTTCACATTGTTTCATGCGCACAATTTGTCACAGGAAATGTTTCCTACTGTTTGTGCACATGGCCTTTTACTAGTCAGTAACGTTGTTTCTTTGAAGACTGTCGTATTCTACGTATCTACAATTTCCCTCAAAGAATAGTGATATTGAAAACATGGCATTTGATTTGGGAAGAAACTTGAATTTATCAAAAGCACTGTGTGAATTCCCAGATTGATGGGGCATGCATTTTTACTATTATTATTGCTCAATTCTAGAGCTAACTCACCGAACATCTGCAATATCTATTAAAGATCTATATGTCAATGGACCAGCTCAACAGGCTGACCATCCAACTGCATATCTTAGTCTTAGCCATAAATATTCTTTATTTAATTGCTTTTCCTGTGAAAATTGTTAGACCAATTCTTCTAATTGATTATGAATCTCACTTGAGAGGTCTCACAATGTTCTAAACCTTGATGCAACCAGAACAATGTTACCTGCAGACAAGAGCCCCTGAAGGACTTGGTAATCTATGAGAAATCCCACTTCAGCTCTTTCCTAGACATCCTCCATGATGGCATGATGGTGATAAACCCCTTTAGCAAGCATATTTTCCACTCCTAACCTTGTGCTATCTAAACAAAAAAATGTGTCTCCATCCAATGGGCTACCCCACCTTAGATTAAATTCCTTGTAAGGGTGGGTGGAGTCTGACCAAGGTCAGGCGATCTCATTATCAGTAATATCTTTCAAATGACTGAACTTTTTAAAATCAGGAATTTGGAAGAAGGGGAGAGCCTCAACCTCTCCCCAAGATGTTGGTTGTTAATAACCATTTCTCTCACAAGAATTGCATTTAGATAAATCTATATGGGCATACACATAATTTACATGAATAAGACATACCTTACAACAAATTTCAGAGGGGCTTCAGGAAATCATGCAAATAACACCCTATTGGAGGAGCTGAGAATTTTTCCAGCCACTATGGAAAGCAATTTGGGACTGTGCCTCCAAAGTTACTTAACTAGGCATACCTTTTGACTTAGCAATAAAAAACATTAGGCCTATATATCCAAAGAGATCACAGAAAGAGGGAAAAGATCCATATATTCAAAAAATATTTAGCACAGTTCTTTTTGTAGTGGCAATGAACTAGGAAACAAGGTGGTCCCATCAACTAGAGAATGGTTGGACACATTGCAGCATATGAATGTAATGAAACATTGTGCTATAAGAAATGACCTAAGGGATGATTTAGAAAAACCTGGGAAGACTTGTATGAACTGATATTGTGTAAAGTGAACAGAAGCAGAACAAATTCCACAAGGACAACAACACTGTGAAGAAAAACAACTCTGAAAGACTTAAGAACTCTGATCAACCCAATGACCAACCATGATTCTAGAGGAGGTGATAGACCAAGGGTATAGAAAGAGACATGACAATTTTTATATGAACAATATGAGAATTTGTTTTGTTAGACAATGCTGATTTTTAAGGGGTTTTGGGTTTTTTTTTCCTTTCCATTGAAGAAGAAAGGTGAGAGGGAGAGGAAATACATTTTTGTCCATTAAAAATATATAATTAAAATTTTAAAATAAAACAAAGTTGATCTATTCATAATTATCCAGCATCCATCTTAGTAACATTTTGCAAACAGAGCCATAAATAGGGTGGAACAAGAGGGATTTTATCCCAGTGTGCTGACATTTAGAAAGTATGGATAGAATATGTAGTCCATCAGCACAGAAACGACTTAGATTAGCACCTGGTTAGCAAGAGTGATTTGTTAAAATAGGAACTAACAGATTGTGCCTGTTGGAAGCTGTATCCCAAGTGAGCTCTCATTTAGTCTGTTGGCCCGCCGTCCTCCATGGCGCTTTTTCCAGCAGAATCTGAATGTGTGTTTTGTGCTGTTTTTGCCCCCGTCAGATTTTTTGTTACTTTCTTTTCCTATGACTCAAAAATTGCTACAGTTCTGTTTGCAAACGAGTCCGTATTCCAAACTAGCGTTTCCCTTGGCTGCTATGGCTTTCTACTTGTCAAGTAGATTCCTAGCACTCCAGTTATTCATCTTTCTGGCCTAACCTTCTCTATGTCCCCCAAGAAACTTGCAAAATTATGGGTTATTTTACCTCCCAGAATTGGCAGTGTAGGTAGGGGGTAGGGAAATACATTAAGGTAAGGACTAACCATGATGCTGTTACTAGACTTGGGTTTGAATCTTGCTTCTGCCTCTTACTACTCTCTGGTTCTAGAATATTAAGACAGTTTTTCTTGATAATTTTTTGAAAGATGATGTCTAGGCTCTTTTTTTTTTATCTTGCCTTGTAGGTAACTTTTAATGTATCTCTCCTGTATCTATTTCCCAGGTCAGTTGTTTTTCCAATGAGATATTTCACATTGTTTTCTCTGTTTTCATTCTTTTGGTTTTGTTTTATTGCTTCTTGATTTCTCATAAAGTCATTAGCTTCCATTTGCTCTATTATAATTTTTTAAGAAATTATTTTCTTCAGTGAGCTTTTGTACTTCTTTTTCCATTTGGCCAATTCAGCTTTTTAAGGCATTCTTCTCCTCATTGGCTTTTTGGACCTCATCATTTGGCCTACTCTGTTTTTTTAATGTGTTGTTTCCATTGGTATTTTTGTGTGTCTCCTTTACCAAGTTGTTGACTCATTTTTCATGATTTTCTTGCATCACTCTCACTTCTCTTCCCAATTTTTTCCTCTACCTCTTTTATTTGATTTTCAAAATCCTTTTTGAGTTCTTTTATGGCTTGAGACCAATTCATTTTTTAGAGACTTTGAGTGTAGGAATTTTGACTTTGTTTTCTTTCTCTGAGTGTGTTTTGATCTTCCTTCTCACCATAGCAGCTTTCGACAGAAGTTTGGGTTTTTTTCCCCTTGTTTGCTCATTTTCCCATCCTATTATTTGACTTTTAAATCTTTGTTAAAGCAGGTCTCTGCTTCCATGGTGGAGGGTGCACTGTCCCAAGCTTCAGAGGTTTTGTAAAACTGTTTGCAGAGATACATCTCGTGATCTCTAAGTTTTCAGTTCTTTCAAAGTGGTATGATCTAAGAAGAGGTATTTACTACTCTCCTGGCCTGTGCTCTGGTCTGTGAGTGCCACAAGCACTCTTTTTTGCCCTTGAACTGTGAGGAGGATTCCCCCTCCACTGTGACTGCAAATTCTGCTATGTTAGTGTTCCTTCTTGCCCTGGAACAATCAACCAGGACCTACATCTGAATACGGGCAAAGCAACAGAGTCCTGCCTCAGTGCTAGCAAAAAGACCCCTGTGATCTCCTTCTGGCCAATTGTTTGACCCCCTTACTGTCTGTGGGCTAAGCACTCTGGAAGCAGCCACTGCCACTGCTGATTTACTCACTCCCAAGGCCTGCTCCTGGTTTGCTGTGACCATGGCTGCACTGGTGAGACCTGTGCAGGACTGCACTCCACTCTCACCCAGGTGTGATAGACATTTCCTGCTGACCTTCCAAGTTTTCTTTGGTGTCTGTGGGCTGAGAAATCTGGAAACTACCACTGCTGCTAGTTATTCAGTTGCCCTGAGGCCTGCTCTGTTGCTGGGTCTGGGCCTGTGCTGGCATAACCTGAACTAAAGTGTGCTTTCACCCTGGTGTAACACACCTTTCCTGCTGACCTTCCGAGCTGTCTTGGACTGGAAATTTGTTTCACTCCATATTTTTGTGGGTTCTGATACTCCAGAATTTGTTTAGAGTTATTTTTAAAAGATATTTAGAGGGGCTTGGAAGAAAGGTCTGGCAAGTCCCTGCCTTTACTCTGCCATCTTGGCTCCTCCTCAGGAAATGATCTATTTCTTTGACACACTGACAGGGCAGCTGGGTGGCACAGTGTACAGTGCACTGGCCCTGGAGTCAGGAGGACCTGAATTAAAATCTGGCCTCAGACACTTGACAGTTACTAGCTGTGTGACTTTGAGCAAGTCACTTAACCCCAACTGCCTTGTCTTCCCCCCTCCAAAACACACACACACACACACACACACACACACACACACACACACACATAAAATGTGGTGGCATATGTTTTTGTTGTTGTGTTTAACAGATTTAAAATTGCTTTAGTGAGATGGGATTAAATCAGAGGAGGATCATTCTGTGTCTGATAGACATATCTGGAGGTACTTATCTTAGTCTCATAAGATCATTGATTGGGAGCTTGAAGGGACCTTAGAGGCTGTTGAATATAATCCTGGTGAGGATCATTGTTGTTCAGTCATTTGTCATTGTGAGCACATTTTGAGTTTTCTTGGCAAAGACACTGGAGTATTTTGCCATTTCCTTCTCCAGTTCATTTTACAGGTGAAGTGAACTGATGCAAATAGAGTTAAGTGACTTGCCCAGGATCACACAGCTAGTAAGTGTCTGAAGTTGGGTGCGAACTCAGGCAGAAAAATCTTCTTGACTCCAGGCCCTGTGCTGTATTCATATGACAACCCTTCAAATATATGGATGACTTTCATGTCCTCTCCTCTTCGTTAGTCTAAAACTTCTCAATGAAGTTTAAAACCCAATCCCTTCTCAATCCTTGTCATTCACCTTTGCTTACGTTCCATTTTATCAATATGTATAAAATGAAATAATCCCAGAACTACATGCAATTCATGTATATTCCATAGAGACTACTGTGGTCTGACCAGGGCTGAATAGGGCAGAACTATAATCTCCTTATTCCATGCTTTACCCTTATGGGGAATGTTACATCCCATTTGACTCTCATATCAACCTTGAGAGGTTTCTAAGCAACTATTATTATACCTATTTTATAGATAAGGAAACTGAAACTTGGGTTCCCACAACTATAACTCCATTCTCTTGGCCCCTAGTGTAGAGATCTTCCCACTACACCACATGTCCTCTCACACACATAGGGAAATGGTCATGGCATCACCTCCCTGATGTCATGGTCTTCTTTGAGAACAAAGGACAAACAGCAACCTCTGTGAGTAGAAAAGGAGCTAAATGGAACTGGCCAGTTAGGCAACACGGGTATCTTTCTTTCCTTCTTTTCTTCTTTCCTTCCTTCCTTCCTTCCTTCCTTCTTTTCTTCTTTTCTTCCTTTTCCTTCCATCCTTTCTTTCTTTCTTTTTTTCTTCCTTCCTTTCCTCCTTCCTTCCTTCCTTCCTCCCCCCTTTCTTTCTTTGTTTATCTCTTTCCTCCTTCTTTCCTTCCTTCCTTCCTCCACCCCCTTTCTTTCTTTCTGTCCACATAGGGTATCAGACTCTTAGTTGATGGTGCTCTGCCCAAAGGAAATGTAAATTTTCAATTTCTGAACCTTTTTTCTTAAAGACTAGCCTTAACCCCACATCGCTCAGGCTTTCCAAATCATTGTAGCTTTCATTCATTGGACAATAAGGTCTAGACCAAGCCCTACTTGATTATTGTTTGGGCTCTGATTCGGCTCATAATGAATGTAAATAGCAATTACTTCTGTTTTGGCCAGAAACCCTGAGGGTCTTCCCCTTACAGATCTAATTTTTTTTTTTAAGAGGCCATTCTTTGACTCATTTCTTCTTCTAGCAGCAAGCACCCTAGCATACCCAGGATGGCTGCTAGCACAGGTTCATAGATCTACTTTTCTAAAGGAAAACAACTCAAAATGGGTTAACAATATTACTTTAATCAATCAGACATATATCATTTACCTAGTTCAGGGGAAAAAGGTCTGCACCCCAAGCTTCAGAGAATACAAACAGAAGTTACAAGCAGACAAAAATACAGACAGAGAAACAGACAGGGCTTCCAGCTGTCTACCCATTACATCCATACCTGGTCAGTTATCAGAGAGGGAAGCACCAACATCTGGGTTTTTGAAACAGGGGGTCTCAACAGCTACCCAGAGTCTCATCTGGCCAAATCACACAACTCTTTCCAAAATGAGCCCCAAAGCAAAACCTCACATCAGGGTATATATAGCTTTCTCCTGGCTCAGACAATGTAATAACCCTCTTGACCCACTGCCCAATCACAAAGTAACCAGGTATGGGCAGTCCTGAAAGCCAAGCCTCCATGTGACCACATTCAGCCTATTAGGGGGCAGAGTATATTTTCAAATCAGGGAAGGTTCTCAGAGTCACTTAAGCCTATCAAAGAGCCTTGGGGCAGGAAAGCTCTTCAGATTCCCATTCCCATAACACTTCTTAAACTTTAATCACTGAGTAGGCTTTGCCTCAGTCCAACTAAGATCTGTTAAATACCTTGACTAGAAAAAGCCAAGGTTCCTCACTACCTCCTGGGCCACCTCCAGTTGTCCTAATCTACATCTGGCCATTGGACTCAGCTGGCTCTGGAGATGAAAGTGAAGTTGATGACTTTGCACAGCTCTGTTTCACTTGCATGTCTCGGTATCACCTTCCTGATGTCATGGACCTCTTCAAGAATGAAGGACAAATAGTAGCAACACAGAGAAGAGTACATAGTGCAGCCTCTTTGTGAAAGTTTTAGCAAAGTCTTTTAGTTCCCATAAACCCCTTGTACCTGTATTCTTCTAATAACCACTTCCACGTGTTGTTAGCCACAATGCATAGCCAACTCTCCATCAGAGAGACTTGGTAGTCCAACATTGCCTTCAAGATCCATTCTTTGTTTTCCATTTAAAAATAACTTATATACCAACCAGAATTTATGAAGGATTTTAATTACTGATGTCCTTTCCCTAGTTAGGAACTAGGCTTCCTAATAATGACCAACCTTTCACAGGCAGACAAAAAGTCACCTGCTGCCATTGACATTGTGGTATACTATCTGCACAAGTAGTATTTAGTACTATACAGGTGAATTCCTCCAAATATTCAAATCGTCATCCTTAAACCTTCCCTAATAGATCCAGGCTTTACAAAATGAAATTTTAGTCTATAAATCTTTAAATATTAGGCATTTTTTCATTTGCCCCTGGGGGCAGATAACAAAAAGAGGAGAGGAAAAAAGAAATTTTGTTATAATTCAAAATACCATTATTAGATGGTTGAGTTCAAGTCAAAACAATCTGATTGAGTAGAGCAGGGCTTCTCTTTGAAAAAGTCCTTTTCCCAGTCTCATTTCATAATATGCTCATTGAGGTCTAGCTTCATGAAACTCCCATGACTTATTGTTCATCCTTCATTTTTAAAGATCAGTGACCTCATGAGGTTATGTATCGACTTGTGCATGCATAGGGTTTGAGTGAGGCAGAGTTGCACAAAGTCATCAACCTTACTCTGTCTCCCAGAATTATCAAAGTCCAGTGGCAAGACAAAAGTCAGTACAAGTGGCGATGGCCTGGGATGCAGTGGATGACCTTGGAATCTTTGATCCCTGACCAAACTCTAAGAGCTCCACAAAACCTGCTTCATCCTCCTTCAGGGCCATTGGAACAAATTGTTCTCATCCACTCAGTCTGCCAGTGGAAGTCATCACATCCTTAGGGTAGGCATCCCCCTAAGTCACTAACAGGTTTGAGGCTTGTCAGACACCCTCAGCCTGATTTAGCCCATCTGCGAATACAGTTTTACAAGGATATAGCTGCTGCATATTCTACAACTTCGTAGAGTCACAGGTGAGAGATGGGTGAAGGGTGGATACCAATGGTGAGTGAGCGGTTCTGAAATGGCGTCAGCAAGCCCTCACACCACGGGTACTAGTCCCCTCTAAACACCTCATATACTACATAGTATGTGTGCCACCAGCAAGGCAGCCCCTGACCAAACATTTCTTCCTCCTACCATATGATGCCACGCCTAAAATTCCACCACTATGTTATTTAAATGACTAAGCTTGGCTCAGGAGAAGGAATGAAAAAAATGGATTTTCTGGCCCACTTTGCAGAAGTGGAGAGGTAGGATTATCAAATATTGCATAAAATGTCAAATAACTTATATGCTTGTTGATTTTGCTGAACTTTTTCCTTCTTTTTAAATCTTTGTTACAAGGGATGCCTTAATGAGTGAAGGGAAAGGGATATATTTGGAAATAAAGATGGTTGAAATGATGATAAAAACAAATTATATCAATAAAATGATATTTTTCAAGGTGAAAAAAAGAAACCCCACTACCTGAACTTCTGTTTTGGGGTATGAGGGAAAAGGATGGGAAATACAGAAACTTGTTTTTAAGATCACTCTTATAAATGCAAATACTTGGTAGCTGGGAATGGTGAATCACATGTTATGGTATCCATGGTACCTCTGTATTAACTTATCACCTATCTAAGCTTCTGATAGTTGCTCAAAATGGAATTCTGTAGGAAGGTGGTGTCATGGTCATGGAATTTGAATTGGAAGATCCCTTTGTGTTGGCAGATACTTAGCACTTAGTAATTGATCAAGCCTCTGTTGGGGAAACAGAAGGTATGAACTCCTGTCTCCTGTTACTGACATAACAGGAAGGGGTTGGCTGAAATGGGAAGTAGCTAATGCTGTGTATATAAGAAAAGCCCCAGAAAGACACAGTCATAATTTCTTGGGACCAGCATCTGGTGGCAGAGCAGCTACAGAAGAGAGAATAGAGAACTGAGCCAGAATTTCCTGAGAACTTGTGGTGGTGAAGCTTCTTCTGAATAGGAGGCCAGGAGCCAGGAGCCCAGGAATCCAGGAGACAGAGGAGCCCAGGAACGCAGGAGCCCAGGAGAAGACTGAGGAAGCTTGACTGGGATGCTGACTTTGTCTATTTGTGGCTTGGTTGCACCTTGAATTCCAGGAGCAGAAATTGTGAAGGATTTGAGATGGAACAGACCCTATGAACTTCACTATGGAGCAGGATCTACCCAGAGAGCTGGACAAGGAACTGGGAGCTGTCTGCCATTGAACCCAGGTGACAGACTGGTGAATCCAGGTAGAATCTGGGACCATGGAAGGGTATCCAGGGAATCTGAGAACCAGCCCCAAGTCAAGAG
Organism: Petaurus breviceps papuanus; assembly: GCF_028583685.1. NCBI lineage: Eukaryota > Metazoa > Chordata > Mammalia > Diprotodontia > Petauridae > Petaurus > Petaurus breviceps. The sequence goes on from NW_027185809.1 coordinate 4,884,184, forward strand.
GAAAAGACCTCTCCCTGGGTACTGAGTAATGACGAAATTGAAGTTTACTAGTGACCTAGAGGTGGAGGGTTTGTGTATGATACTTAGTAATTGATTGCTGAATAAGTGACTGATTGAGTTAATCAAGTGTGCCCCATGAGTGGAAGACTTTGAGTATTGTACTTTGAGATGATTTTTCTTTGTTCTAAATATTGTGACCACTTTGGTGAAAACTATGTGGCCATTTTAATGATAAGCTGTTGTAAATACTATATTGTGATTTTCTGTGATAAGTTGTAATATTGTGAATTCCGTACCTTGATTTCCTGTGAATGTTTTGCTTTGATTTGTTATGGAATGAATAGAGTTCACTACACTGTGTAATCAGAACCTTAAAAGCTGTTCACAATAGCAGTCCTCTGGAAAGCTGCTTGTGCATGGCATTACAGAAGTTCTTGCAGGGGTCAGGGGTGGAAAAAATGAGTTTTGAGTGCTTGAGAGTTTAGACCTAATGAGGGTGCCCAGTGAGGCTGGGCAGGGAGGGAGGAAGAAGAAGAGGTGTTGGTGAGCTCCAACACTTCTGCTTACTTTCCTCAAAAAGCTACATCATAAAACAATCAACAAAACAACAATATCCATAAAGAAGTATCATAAAATGTTTTGTTTTTCCATCTCCCCATTTTCAAAGCTGATGTTTTGAGAGAGGTTTTATTTGTAGAATTTATACCATTGTGTAGATTATTTGAAGGAACTGGGACGATTTATCCTGGAGAAGATAATATTTAGAAGAAACATGATAGCTGTCTTTAAGTACACTGAATTGTTACAACATGGAAGAAATATTAAACTTACTCCATTTGAATTCAGAGGACAAAACAAGGACCAAAAGATAGAAGCAATCAATAAGCACTTGAGCATCCGCTATATTCCAGAAGCTGCTTAGACCCTCGAGATTTGAGGGTAAATATAAAACAATGACTACTCTCAAGGAGCTTACATTCTTTCAACAGAGAATGTACATGTATATACACATCTATGCAGACATATTTGTGTTTCTGTATGCAAATATTCAGGGAAGGGACCAGACTTGGGCCTTCATTGGTGAAGGTCAGTGGTACAGGCCAAACTTTTAAAAATCATACACCCCAATTAGCAAAACATTTTTTGAATATTCATACCCAATTTTATACAGTTATTTATATATATATGCAACTACACTAATTGTTATGCACATTATGAAACTTAAACAAAAATGGAAATTAGATAGGGATGAGATAAAGATGAAAAATATTTGATCATTCAGACTATAGGAAACCAGTGATATGTATTAATTAGGGGATTGACATGGTCAGACCATTACTTTAGGAAAGTTATTTTAGTAACTGTGTGGAGAATGGATTAGAACTGGGAGAGATTTGAGTCAAGGAATGCTACTGCAATAATCCAAGCAAGAAGTGATGAGAATGTATACTAAGAAAATGGTTGTGTGAATGGAGAAAAGAAGACAGATGTGAGAGATGAGGAAGTAGACATGACAAAATTTGACACCCAATTATATATGTGGGGTGCGGAAGAGAGAGGAGTCAAAGATGTTTGTGAATGTGTGAACCTCAGTAACTAGAAGACTGGTTACTGGAGAGTAACAGGGACATCTGGAAGAGGGAGTTGGCATGGGGAGGAACTGTGATGAGATATTGTCTTTCACAACTGAGCCATGTTTGTTCCTCATCCATTTGTTTTAACCCAACCAAAACTAAAAGGGAGCAAAGCAAGACTTTTACTCTGTAGTCATTGCCCAGGAGCCAGAGTCCTCCGTCTGAAGGCCACTTGCTGCAGCAACGAGGTGATCTAGGGAGTCACGGTATGTATGATGGAAGGGATAGCAGGAATGAAGAGGATTTTCTCAGTGGTATTTGTACAGCTGTTGCTGCAGCTGCTTGGCTATGGAGTTGAGTTAGAAGTTTGCTGAGGAGTCATCAGAAGAGGAAGTATTGGAAGATTGTGCAGCAGAGGGTGTACAGCAGGTATTGGGGGTATGAGTTGATATTGTTGTGTTGGAAACAAAACCCATGAGTGACCATCTTAAGTCTGATATCATGTGGCTTATCTCCTTCCTCCCACTGGTTGGTCACATAGCCTTTGGTTTCAGGCTACAGCTCCCAAGATGACTTCACTTGTCCACTTGGGAGACCAAGCAAGTATAGGAAATTCCTGACAAAGAAATTTCCTCTCACAATGTAGATCACTACGTGCTCTGCAGATGAGTCCTAAGGCACTGAGAGTCTAAGTGGCATGCTCAGGATCACACAGACAATACATGTCAGAAGTAGGATTTGAATTTAGATCTTCCTGATTCTGAGGCCAAGTATCCACTCAATATGCTACTCTATCATCAACTATATACAAAATGTAAGTTCATAATAAATACTTGTTAATTAATTAATTGATTAAGATATTGTTCAAATCCAGGTCTTCTACCTCATTTCTCAAACATGTAGAGAACTGAGTCAAATTTATAGAAATAAGAGTCATTCTTCAACTGATAAATGGTCAAAACATATAAACAGGTCATTTTCAGATGTAGAAATCAAAGCAATCTGTAGTCATATAAAAATGCTCTAAATCATTATTGATTAGAGAAATTAAAATTAAAATCACTCTGAGGTACCACTCCACACCCATTCATTTGGTCAATATTACAGAAAAGGAAAATGACAAATGCTGGAAGTGATGTGGGAAAATTGAGACACTAATGCATTGTTGGTGGAGTTGTGAACTAATTCAACCATCCTGGAGAACAATTTGGAACTATTCCCAAAGGGCATACCCTTGGACCTAGCAATACTACTACTAGGTCTATATCCCAAAGAGATTTTAGAAAAGGAAAAGGACCTCTTTGTACAAAAATATTTATAGAAGTTCTTTTGTGGTGGCAAAGAATTGGAAATTGAGGGAATGTCGATCACTTGGGGAATGCTAAACAAGATGTTGTAAGTAATTGTTATGGAACGCTATTGTGCAATAAGAAATGATGAGCAGGATGCTCTCAGAAAAATCTGGAAAGACTTACATGAACTGATGCAAAGTGAAATGAGCAGAACCAGGGGGAACATTGTATACAGTAACAGCAATGTTGTATGATGACCAACTGTGAATGACCTAACTCTTCTCAACAATACAATGATACAAGACAATTCTGAAGGACGTATAATGAAAAATGCTATCCATCTCCATGGAAAGAGCTAAAGGAGTCTGAATGCTGATCAAAGCATACTTTTTCTTTACTTTCTTTATTTTTCTTGTTTTTTTCTCTGTTTTCTTTCACAATATGTCTAATATAAAAATATGTTTTGTGTAATCACACATGTATAATCTATGTCAAATTGCTTTTTCAGTGAGGGAGGGATGGGAGGGAAGGAGGGAGAGAAGGAATTTGGAACTCAAAAATTAAAAAAAACAAATGTTTAAAATTGGGGGGTTTTTACATGTAATTAGGAAAAAATAAAATAGTAAATAAAAAAATCCATGTCTTCTAGATTCCAACTCTAAAATGCTATATAAACTGTGCCAAAGTATTTCTTTTGCACAAAAGAATTCTCAATTATATAATGGATGAAGTTAGTGGCACACATAATCTAAAGTCCTGGACAATCAAAACATCCACCAAAGTTAGCCTTAGAATGCATGATATTGCATGCATGTGTTGGACTTCATGATTTCCCTAATTTATTTGAGCTTTGGCTATCATTACATGGTTTTCAATCCCTGAATCCTCACCTCATGGGGAAGGGAGACTACATGGGTTCAGAGGTGACCAAAGATCATATATACAAATCATCTCAAATGTAAGTGGACAATTATGAGTTGACCTAGAGATACCTTTTAGAGGATTAGATTCACTTACCAGAGTTTCCCTAAATCAAGCAAGGAAGTAAATGAATAGATCATGGACCTTGAAACAATAAAAGCAAGAAAAATTCAACCTTTTCTATTCTTTCCCATTCATTCTGGTGCTAGGCCAATTGGAGCCCTGCACTACGATGCAGGAGACCTGGGTCCTATCAGCAGCTCTGCGGTTAACTTACTATATCTCTTATCTTTCTTGAGTTCCTTCTTCTTTTTTTTTTTATTTTTTTTATCCTCATATTATTTTATTCCTTAAAAAAAATGTATGAGATTACTCTAAGGGCAAAGAGGACTTGTGGCACAGATAAGTGAAGAGCTTGTGGAAAAGTTAATTATAATCTAGACAACGAGGAGACCAAAGGGAAGGTTTGCAGATCGACTCATCTGACTCTAGTTATCAAAGCAACTCCGCAAATACTTGGAGGCACAAGTATGCATATTTGTTTTATTCATAATTTGCGTGTTCTGGGATACCAGAAGTATTTCTAACGGTGGTGAATTAACAAAATTTTTGTATCTCATCTCAAAACATCCATTGATCCATCTCATCCAATGGTAATATCAAATTTGTTAAAAGTAACATAAAAACAAACATGCACACAATTGCACAGTTTTCATAAAGGTCTATTTCATTATTGGTGGGTAGCGTCATTTAACAGTTAAATACATTTAAATAATGTATAGGTGACTGCACTCCTGCAGCATTGGTAACTAGATAGATAACCAATTTAACTAGAAACCAACAAGTAACTGTCTAAATATTTAAAATACAGCTCTTGTGTGGATCATCCCTTGTTTAGATCATCCCTCTTAGAAAAAAAAAAAGCCTGCTGGTCACATTGGAAATATATTTTAAGGCCAAATCTGCCAGCTATCCCTTCCCCACAGTTTTCTTCGATTGGACTAAGCCTCCAATTCCAAGGCAAGCCCAAGCTTGTGACCTCCATTATTGATGCTCTTCCCGTCCACCAGGGCAGACAATGTAAGCTTCACACCAGGCCTCAGGGTCTGAGTGTAACCCACACCAATTAAACTAGAATTGTTGACTTTTGCAGAAATAGAAGCCGTGGAGTCCAACTGATACTTGGCTGCAATGCCAAAGCGAGTGCCGTTGGTGCCTGATGTCCAAGCTAGGTTTACCGAAGTGTCCAGATCTTCACATACTTTCTGATAAATTGAACCTCCAAATTCTGTTCCATCGTTGACGTTAGTGTGCAGCTGGAAGTCTCCAGTCCTATAGCCCACTGCAAAGTTATTCCTTGTTAACTTTGACTTGGCACTATCGAAGGTCATCTGGTAGCCAGCAAGCCAGCCTTCATAACCAAAAACGGCTGACCCATGAATCGCAGGTCCAGCAAAATCAAAATCAATGTCACAGCCAAGGTTTATACATTCCCATTTATAAGCAGACTTTATTTTACCACTTTTCTTTCCTGTGTTTGGTGAGAAGGTAGTGTCAAATGTCAGCTTCAAACCTTGGCAAATCTGATCTTCAATTGCGATTTCGGTTCCCAGAGTGTTATCAGTGTTCCACTTTTCTGTGAAAGTCAGACCATGCTCACACCATTTATATTTGGTCTCCAAAGTCCCAGAAACTTTACCAGTGTCTGTATTAGATGAACCCGATGATGAGAATTCCACTCCACTGCAGGATTTTGTTTTCACATCCAGTTTCACCAACCCAAAACCAAATCCTTTGTTGAAAATATCTCTGGCAGCTTTGCCAAGGTCAGCATATGAAGGAGGAATACACATTGACTGATGCTGACATTCCTGCAGGTATGACAACATGGCGAGGCCGAGCAAAAGGGTGACCTGGAGGTCGGATTAGGGCCGGCGGCGTTCCACTAGCTGCTCGGACCGATGGCGGCACTCGGGTCTGGGGGTAGTTGCCGCGGCTGGAGCGAGTTCCTTCTTCTTTTGGAACTTAGTTTCCTTAACTAAAATATATGTGTGTTTGATTGGCAGAGGAGAATACATATTGTTGGACTAGATGATTTCTAAAGTCCCTTCCATTCCTGACTATCTGTATTCTATGTTTCAACTTAAGTATAATGGTTGTCAGAAGAATGCATACCTCATCAGTCAGTCAACCATCAGTCAACAAATATTAAGCCCTTAGTATGTGCCAGACATTGTGCTAAGAATGCGGGGATGCAAAGAAAGGCCCGAAGATATAAACAAGCTACCTTCTTCCAAGGAACACACATTATAATGGGGGAAACATGTGAAAGTTTAGAAATGTGCAAGGTGTACACAAGTATGCATGAGGTTTCCTGAAAGGGGAAGGCATCAACAGCTGGGGAGCACGGATGGAAGCACAGCGGTCCTACGGCAGAACAGAGCCTTGTTCAGAACATTCTAGTGAATCTTTCAGTGAGACCAAGACTGAGTGCCTTTAGCAGAGATATGCCTATCTAAATCCAGATTCCCAGCTCATCCCCCCTAACCACAGAATGGGTCCAGACTCATCTTTATTCATATAACAAACCTGACATTAAAAGAAGAAGAAAAAAATGAAACTGTGGCCAAGCCACTCGTTACCTCTATTTGCACAGATTGGGCAGCAGCCCTTCCATTTAGCTGCAGGTTGGTTGTGTTTCACTTTGATTGAAATAATGTAATTAGGAGGTAAAGAAAATCCATATCATGCAGTGCCATCCACACCCCCTTCTGACAAGTCATCTTATTGACCTTCGGGAGATCAATAAATTGCACACCATGACATGTAATTCACCTCAATTTGCTGCTGCCTGCAATGCAAAAAGGGTGTTCTATTCCTTGATACTTAGTTTTCTTTTGAGCCATAATACCAGCCATTCACACAACTGAGAAATGTGAAGTAACAGTAACAACGGCACTAGGTATCATGAAATATCTGGGCCCCTTCTTGGCTGAAAACAATAGCCACCATTCTTTCTGGTTTCTTCCTCTATTTATGCTTCAGAATGAACTTTTCATATTTCCTTCATAACCTGCTACTCCTTCGGACTTGACGGTTCCTTTTAGTGGCACCTGCAATTCACCTAGGCTCCCAGGTTCACATCATTGGGGTTACCATTAGGCTTTCCCCTTCTTTTGTCTCTCTATCAAATTGGTTACAAAAATTATTGATTTTTGCTTTCCAACGACTTTTATAGCTTTTATCACCATTATCATCAACAAGCATTTACTGAGTGTTTTCTACGTTCTAGGCACTATGCTGAGTACCAGGGATACAAAGGCAAAGATATAGTCCCTGATGTCAAGGAGCTTACATTTTAATGAGTGGGAAAATGCAAATGATGTACATACAAGATATAAACAGTGCAAATGGGAGATGACTTCAGAAGAAAGGCTAGAAAAGATCTCTAATAGAAGGTAGAATTGGAGCTGGGTCTTGAGAAGCTAGGAAAGGCAGAAGATCGAGGTAAGGAACATGAGGAAGAATCAGTGAAGAGGCATGGACTGTTCCCACAGCAGCCATGGTAATACAAGTCCTCGTTACCGCCAACCGGAACTCCTACTGTATCCTAACGGGTCTTGCTCTCCCCTATCCAGATCAAGCTTTAAGACCACTGTCAGGATCATTCATTCACTCATTCAAGCACAAGCATTTATTGAGTATTTCCTATGTGCCAAGGACTGTGCTGGGTGCTGAAGATAGAAAGATAAAAATAAGATAGTCCCTACCCTAAAGAAGTTTACCTTCTGTTATGGGAGACATATATATTGGTATGTGCAAAACAGAGACAAACTGGATATAAGATAACCAGGAAAGGGAGGGAAGTAATTGGGGAGGTGGCATGAGAACCAAGAAAGACTTCATACACAAAACCACACTTGGCACTTGGTCTTATAGGAAACAAGTGATTTTCCAAGAGGTAGAGATGTGGAGGCCATTCCAGGTGAAAGCCAGTGTAAAGTCATGGATAGGGGAGATGGAGCATCATCTGTGAGGAACAGCTAGATGGTCTGTATGACTGAACCTTGAGCGTGTGGAGGAAAATAAGCTATAGTAAGACTATTGGCTCCCTGTTGTCATGTATTCAAACCTCTCTGCACTACTCTCCCTCGCCAGTGTTATCTCATGCCCTACGTGCCAGTTTGTCTGATCTTCTTTCTGCTGCCCAAACAAGCTCAGCCGTCTCTTTCCTCTGTGCCTTTGTTAACAATATTCCTGTCCCTGGGACCCCAAGAATATCCTCCCTTCCATCTTTACCCAAACCCATTTTTGCTTATTGAATTCTTACCCATCCTTCAAAACTTGACTTAAATGTTAGCCCCTTCAGAGAACCTATCCTGTCTTTCCAGTACGTAATAACCTTTCCCTTTAAATCTTGCATTGCGCTTTTTTTTGATCTACTTGAATTCAACAAAGGGGACTAGAACTGGGATTCCATTGGTAAAGAGAATTCTCAGCTTAGGAAACTCTCTGTAGCAATGCAGGTTAGCACGTTCTATTCAATTTGTTGTTTTAGAGAATTTCCCAGGGCAGCGGTGTCAAACCCAAAGAGAAACAGATCCCTTTGGGCAGCAGATTTACTTAGAAAACCACAAATTAAAATTATCTATATTGTACAATATTTTTGTCTATTTTGTCAAGCATTTCCCAATGATGCTTTGGTTCTGACTGAACTTGGAAGTTTTGCCAGTTATTTCAGCTTTTCTCCACCACCAACTCTGAGTTGGACAGCTCTGGTGCTGAAGTGATTTGACAACAGTCACACAGCCAGTATGTGTCAGAAGGGAGATATGACCCCAAATCTTCCTGGCTCTGATCATGGCCACTTCCACATACTATGTAATAAGGTATACTATAACTATCTAAATTTATACCATCCTTTTAAAGGATAGTAATCTCCATGGATCTAATGACTTTTCTAAATTTTATATTTTTTCCAATTTTCTCCAGTGCTTTGTACACAATAGATTTTTATTTTGGATGAATGAATGTTCTCTAAATGGATGTGAAGAATGATTATGAAATGAAATCAATCACAGTACTGTCTGGCACACAAGGGTGACATCAGTTTCTTCATATGATTCATGCCTGAGCTTTATTTAATCTGTCTTAATCACACTTATTTCTGGAGTTCAGTCATTTAAAGAATGAACACATTCATACTTCATCACTGAAGATAGGTGACATGGCATTGGATTTTGGAGCCACAGATACAAATTCTGCCTCAAATCCTTACTAGTTGTGATTTCACTTCTCAGTGCCTCAGTTTCCTTGTCTGTAAAATTTCTAGATTACATTTAATAGTCTCTTAAGTCCTTCTAGCTTTTAGTCTATGATTCTACGGATACTTTTCCACTGATGAGGACTGGAGCTCTTTTGCACTTTATCAAACAGTCTTCAGCAACTAAGTTGTGTCCAAAAAAATTATAATAATCACTGGCAGTTTTATGATATGAGCTTCTCTATATTTGACTAGAATAGTCTTTTGCCAGTGGACATACAGTGCATCACTGTCAGAGCTTGTACTATACTGTAAAAGCCTCCAAGAATCCTTGTTCATCCCCACAATGTGGCATTGGAAGAAAATTTCAGTGCAGGAATTAATCAACAAATTAATGAGTAGGTGAACAAATAAACTATTGGCTCTGTGCCAACCTTTGGATGTGAGAGCAATCCAATCTTGGAAGCACCAGCATTCTAAAAGAGGATATAAGACTTGCATGTATCAAGGTATAATGAAAAGAACACTGAATTTGGAGTGTAAGAACCTGTGTTCAAATCAAAGCTCTACTATTTGCTGCCTGTATGACATTTAACTTCCTTTGGCCACCATTTTGTAACCTATAAAATTTGGGGGTTAAGTTAACTTATCATTAAAGACCCTTCTAGCCTGAAATCTATGATTCTATGAATTAGGAACACTGACATATTGCCCATGATCCTAAGTTCACAAATGGATAGTTGGAAGGGATCTCAGAGGCCATCTAGTCCAAACCCATAATTTTACAGACGAAGAAACTGAGACGCAAAGAGGTTAATTGACTTAGCCAAAGTCACAAAGATAATAAGCATCAAAGGGGTGGTGGGGTGGGGCAGTTTGAAACTAGACTCTCTTCTCACAAAGGCAGAGGGTTTGCTTTTGTTTTTGTTTGCATCCTTATAACACTCAGCCTTCTTTTAAAAATTATCTTTCCCAAAATGTGACTCAAACAAATGGGCCCTGAGGGAACATGACAGGGGCCCAGGAGCCTGTGTTGATTCTAAAAAATTTTGTGATGTCAGTGGCTTAGGGAGATCAGATCTTGGGGCGGCTGGGTGGCACAGTGAATGGAATGCTGGCCCTGGAGTCAAGAGGATCTGAGTTCGGATCCCACCTCAGATACTTAACACACATAAACAAAAACCCTAGCCGTGTGACCTTGGGCAAGTTACTTAAACCTGATTGCCCTCCAAAAAAAAAAAGAAGATCCGATCTGGCAGGTTAATCATGAATTTGCACTTCTGACTCCGAAGGTGTCCTGTTGCTCAGTCAGATGGCACATCTCAGTGCACTAGGAGAGGATTCAGGCTAAGGCAAAAGAAACACCAGGAGGCCGTGCAAACAGGCTCTTTTCAGTCTCTCTCCCTCGGTGTGACAGTAATGGCATCTAAAGATCCCCCTGTATTGGCTTGGTTTTAGTTTGATTGTGTTAAAATCCAGAGCTTGTGAATCCCACCTGTGGGATGGACGTGTTGACGTGAAAAGAGAGTCCTGAACTGGGAGGAGCTGGTGACGTAGATTTAGAGAGACACAAGAGAGAGGCAGAAGAACTTTTTGGAAGTAGCACCCCCGTGGAGGCAGAGAGAGACTGGGAGGATTGCTGAGGGCCAGTTTGAATTGCCCTGGACTTTTGAGACCTGCCCCTGGAGCTGCCAAGGACTGAGGAGACATGGCTGTTTTGCTGGTACTTTGTCTGTCTGTTTTGATGTTGTTTTGCCAGATTTGTCCACTGGTGATGGACAGTCTTGTTGTTGCAGAAGTTCTGGAACATGGCTGTTGGTTAAGAGCTCCTGAGACTGTCCTGCAAACAGAGAGTGAATTCTGTCCCCTGGTGAAGGACAGTGCTGTTGTTGCAGGAGTCTGGGAACCTTTCTGTTGGTTCTGAAGCCCTGAAGAAGGATTTTCTTGTTGTATGTTTACAGAAATCCTGGGAGAGGGTTTTGCTAATGTTTTCAGGGGTCCTAGGACTGTTCTGCAGACAGAGGATGAATTATTGAAGAGACTGGCAATGTATCTTGTGGCCTTGCTAAGCTTTGTCTCCCCAGGAACAAATATTGCTGAGAACTTGCCTTGTGTCAAGATGAAGAAAAGACCTCCATTTGGGTATTAAGTGCTGTGCTTAAACTTGATGTAACCCAGGGGTAGATTCAGTTGTGATCCAGGGGTGGGGAACTTTTGACCTTTTTATGTTCTATGATTGAACAAATGAATGTACTTTACTTATGATTGAAAACTAATCTCCATTTGAGAAGTGGGGCTTTGTGATGGACTAAATGAAGGTACAGCCTAGGGGTGGAGTAGTATTTAGAACAGGGACTTTGTAATTGATTGAATGAATGTAAGGTCCTGGGGTGGGGTAGGGCTTGGAGATTATTGAATCACACTTAGTAAATGCTGTATTTGGAATGATGTCATGTTTTGATCTTCTCTGTTCTTAATTTGTCACTGAATAAAATGGAGAGCCCCTATTCTGGTATTCTGAACCTTGGGAAGTTGCCTTTGCTTGGCATTACACCACACTTGGGTGGAGGATGCTAGGCTAATGATTTTGCAGAACACCACAGATCTAATTGAACTCAGGTCTCTGGTCCAACAGAAACCAAAACTTTACTCCTTCAGCAGCTTCATTTAGAACCAAATCTTGCACTACCAAGGACTAAACCCCCAATATATGCCAATATACTCTTTGGTTTTTCTTCAGGATCACCCACTTTGGACTGCATCAGAACATGTAATCTTCAACTCAAAAAAGAAAGCTCCTCATTCCATCTAAGCAAACTTCTTCCTATTTATTCAAGTGCCAAAGGAATTCAGGGTCTTTGAACAATCCCCAGAGGATTTCAAATATTCCAGCTTCGTTGCCATAGTAACTTTATGTATTACAGAATAATAAGGTGAATCTGAATATTCACTCCTCCAGACAGCTCTAGTTAGTTGGCCCCATTGCCATAGAAACTTAGCTGGCTCCTGACAGATGAACTGGAACCCAAGATTGGGAACTCCAGTCCCCATCACAGTGAAGGCCCAACCTGGACCTTGATTTTCACTGTTCCAGAGCCCAGTCAAACATGACTTTCCCTTCCCAGAAAGGGGAAAGGAGAAAAGGCATTTGGTTTCAAATGTGAGTTTGGAAGATGCTAGTTTGGCAGACAACTTGAGGGTAGATACAAAACCACCCCTGTGTCAGAGAAACCCTCTGAGATTTTCTAGGACTGACCAAAAAGGTTTTTGTTTGTTTGTTTTTTTCTCCTAACCCCTTCCACTATGACCGGAACTTCAAAATAAGTGAACTATACTCATGATTCTTAGGGCATATTTCTCTAGAAATGTTCTTCCTTTAGCTCTTGAGAGATCTTGTCAAAACATTCCAAATAGGGAATATTTCAAAAGTTTCACACAAGCTCCTAGTACAGTGTCCGACAGATAGAAAGGGCTTAATAAATGTTTTTGGAAAAAAGGAGGGAACAAAAGGCTGACCCAAAACAAGGTTGACTCCAAATCAATATTCATTAAGCACTTACTGTGTGCAGGGCACTATGTTAGATATAGGATATAAAGTTTAGAGAAGATATTGTCCCCTGCCAACTGACAGTCTAACAGGGCGGGGATGGGAGCTGTGAATGTATCAGGGTAGGGAGCTTATGGAGAGGAATTTTCTTCACTAAGGCAGGTCAGCACCCTCTCTGTCATGTAGAATTGCTTAGAGCACTGAGAGGTTTAGTGACTTTTTCAGGGTCACACAGCCAGCATGTGACAGAGATGGGACTTGAACCCAGATCTTCCTGACTCCTGGGATGAGCTTTCTATCCACTAGAACACTTTGCCTCTAGAATCACATAAAAGGATAAAAACAGACATGGCTAGTTAGATTGTACAATGTCACATAAATGTTTTGGAAGAGTACAAGATGAAGTTCTGTATTAGGTGAGATTCGATAAATAAAATCAGTAGTGGGGTTTGTGTGTGTGTGTGTTTGTGTGTATTTGTATGTGTATATGTATGTTGTGCATGTGTGAGAGGGAAGGCTTCCTGGAGGAGGTGGAATTTGAATTAGGATTTAAAGGATGGCTAGTAATTCAAAAAGGTAGCTAAGTAGCCCAGTGGATTGAGTGCTTCTGGGCTTGGAGTTCTGAAGACCTGAGTTCAAATCCAGTCTCAGAAATGCCCTAGCTATGTGACCTTGGACAAGTCACAACTTCTCTGCCACTGGAGAAGGAAATGTCAAATCCCTTCAGTGTCTTTGCCAAGAAAATCGCAAATGGCATCACAAGCAGTCAGACATGACTGAACAACTACTGATTGAATGCTTGGCCATGGAGGCATCAACCAAGGACATAGAATTATACTATACAATAAACCATGTGATGTGAGTGGCACTTAATTTGCTGAGGCCTCAAATTCCAGACTAGAGATTCATTGAGCCACATGATTTTTGCCTATTAAAATATTTAAGAGAGCATACCAGTAATTAAATGTAGTGTAGGAATTAAAAGACCTGTTTTCCAGTTCAGGTTCTTGTACTTATTAGCTGTGTGATCCTGGGCAAGTCAATTCATCCATCCCAGACTCTCTTTTGTCATCTGTAGGATGGGAATAAAAATCTCTACCTGGCCTCCCTCACAGAGTTGTTGTGGAGATCAGATGAGTAAAGGGAAGTGTGGAAGCATTTTGTAAACTGTAAAGCAGTATATCAATTTTCAGGAGCATTATTAACAAGTACAACAGGTACCAAAGCCCCTGCAGACTCTGTCCAGCCATATCTGTATACGAAAGAGTCAAAATATAGTTGAGATATTGGAGGAGACCTGGACCTCTGGGCTTGGCTTCCTCTTTTCTTCCCCCTATTCGTCTGTTATCCAACGAATAGGCAGAAGTTTTGAAAATTAGAGAAATCTGAACCCAGCACTATTTGCTTATTAGGTAAATAATAATTTACCAGTTTCAGAGATTAAAATTAGCAGTTAGATGAAATTTTTGCCATAGCTGCGGTTAGGAAGAGACTGGTCCCAAGGGCATATTAACTAAAAGGATTTTCTTTTCTATGTACTTGGTAATAATACTCATCATTTCCTGCTGTGGAGATAAAATTCAGAAGGGAAAACTGGAGAAGTTGAAGAGAGGCTTATTTTTCTGGTCACAGCCAAGGTTTCCTGTCATTTCTAAAACAGCTACATGTGTGTAGGTATGGAGATAGAGATAGATGTAGATAGATAGACATATAGAGATATAGATAGATTACTATAGGTATAGGTGTATATATATATATATATGTATGTATGTATGTATTTAACTGGTTGAACTCTTCACATAGAAAGAACATGCCAATACCCACTTTTCCTAGAGAGAGAAATAGTTAAAGGTTTTGACCCAACCAGAAACTGGAAGCAACAGAGAGTCCAGCAGAGCTCCATGCAGTAGAAACTACAAGCCTAACAGAGAGGAGGTCTGCCAGGGGCATGAAGATAACGTAACTAGAACAATTGAGTGGCTCTGTATTGTCAGGGGGGTGAACTGCCTCTCCATGAATGAACCATGTTCACACATGTGTCTTACATACATAAACTTCTTCCTGTATTCCCTATGTAAATACACTCTTTCCTTTGATAATATTTTAGGAGAATAATATATATATATATATTGTATATATATATATATATGTGTGTGTGTATAATAATAATAAATAAATAAATGTATTTAGGGGAGAGAGTTTATTCCCTCAGGTTTATGGGGGAAATACTGCTACTTTTCTTACTATGTCATTTCATTAAATGTCTTAATTTTCCATTAACTGCATCCTCTAGTGGACTGTTAAAAGTAAACTCCTCTGTGGGGGCTTATGAGTCAGAAGATGGAAATCTATAGACCAACTTGAAGCCGAGATTGTTCCCTGGGGGTCCCACACTACAAGTTACTGAATGACTCCAGGCTATATATAGAACATTGAATCAACCAAAATCCTGCACTCCCCAGACAGCACTCTATAGGAAAGAACCCCCCCCCCACACACACACACACACTTTTTTAGGAGAAAGGACAAATTTAAAGGTATACTGACTTTTAATCCTCCACCTGTGTTTTATGCATTTTGTACTAAATCATAGTTCAGAATCATTGGGTGATTCATTTTCAGAGCAACTTTCTATCATTCACCTAAATCTGTCACTCATCAGGTCTGCTAAACACTGATCTGTCATTTTATCAATAGGTCAGATCAATAGCATAGCTGTGTTGATGAGCCATAATGGTAGTCCCCAAAGTGTGCTAAGAACATTGCCTGAGGTTTCCCACCCCACCCCTTGTTAATGACAAACAGATTCAGCATGATGGATATGCCTGCAATTAATGCTAAAGGTACAGTTAATGACTTTGCCACATTGGCCTCATATTTCAAATGAAAAACTTTCCAGTCAAAAGAGATCTGAGTTTCAAAGCTGAGAAATGAATGTTAATGTATTTGTGAGGTGGGAATGTGCAGAGGGCAGAAGAAGGAATCCAGTTTTTGAAAGCTCTGAAAGACCAAGCTGGAGAAAAGACATCCAATATTGAGAGCACTGCTCAGCTGAGACAGCCCCATTATCCTTGGAACACTGACATTACAAAGCAACTCGTTGCTGGTCGATCTTGTCAATCCTTATTTATAAGAATCAGAAATTTACATTTCAGGGGTTCCATAGACTAAAGTATGAATCATTCTGAAGAGGACCCACATTAAACAGCCTTCAGTCAGTTCCAAACAAAATCTACATGAGGTATTAAAAGTGAATGAGTCTACTCATTTCTTTATCCATCCATTCATTAATTCGACATGCATTTATGATATGCCTACTGTGTGCCAGTTACTATGGTAGGTATTAGAGATATAAGGAAGAAAAAAATCCTTATGCACAAGAAGGCTTGATTATACTAGAGGCAGCAATTTGTCCACAGACAAACAAATATACATGGTATAAATACAAAATCATAGGGGAGTGGGAATAGTTTTGACTGATGCCTGGGGGATCAGGAAAGGCTAATGGTTCATAAGCGGAGACTTGAAGGAATCTAGGGTTCTCAAGGAGCAGAGACAGTGGACACCGATAATTATTTCTTCCTCCTCTCCCTTTTCCTCCTTTCTGCATCCTCAGAGTTACTCAGATTCTAAAGTCTGAGAAGCAGTGTGGTTTTGAAAGAGAATGCCTGGGTTTGAATAGACCACCTCTACTATTTACTATCTATAAGAATTTGGGCAATTCAATTAATTTTCTTAGCCTCATTTTCTTAAATAGGAAATGAAGGGTTTGGAATACATCACAGCACTTAACCTGGGCTCTGTGAACTTGTTTCAAGTTGGGCCGAACTAAAGAATACAGACAGCAACCCAGCTGAACTCTCCCAACATTTCCATCCAAACAACTTTATAATAGCCCCTCAAATCAAATTTTGGACTGAGATTTCTTTCCAGACTAAGACAACTTAGGAAGTCTGAAGAAGTCTGGGACACTAGGATGAGAGCCAGTCTAGAGCTCAATGCCAGCACAAACACTAGCACCAGCACCAGCAGTGAGCCTTGGAGGTGGCAATGACAGGGACAGGGACCCCAGAAGCAGTACCTTTGGGAGCTCTCAGCCTAGAGCTGGTAAGGGTATCAGACAATGAGTCAGAAAGAGATGACAAGGGACCCTTTGCTGGCACTAATAAGCAACTCCAGGGTGGGAAAGAGAACACTGCTGGTCAGTCACAAGGGCCATGGTCAGATATCCAAGGCAGAGAGAAGCACTAGAACTTTTAGCTGCATGACAGCAGGGCCCTTCCTGGTAAAGATCAGAGCACAGACCAGGAGAATAGTGACCACACCTCTCCCAGGATAACGCCACCTTGGAAGCACCAAAAACTTGCAGACCTCTAGAACTAAATCTGAAGACAGTAAACTTGGGACAACGCCTCTCTACCCCCAGAGTTTCAGAGTCCAACTTTAAAATAAAGTTCAAAGTCTTAGAAATAGGCTAGGAAAATCAACAACAAAATAATTTTACCATAAAAAGCTACTACAGTGGCAGGGACGGCCAAGGCATAAATGCAAAAGAAGACACCAATGTGGAAACAGCTACATGGAAACTTTAAAGAAAAATGTTAATTAGATTCAAGCCCAACAAGAATTCATGGAAGAGTTAAAGGAAAAAAATGAGAGTGGTAGAGGAAATTTTGGAAAAAGAAATGAGTAATGCAAAAAAAAAATTGTGAGAAAGAGAATTGGGGCAGCCAGGTGTTGCAGTGAGTAAGAGCACCAGCCCCAGAGTTGGGATGACCTGGGATCGAATCCGGGCTCAGATACTTAGCACCACACTCAGAAATAACTGGCCGTGTAACCTTGAGCAAGTTACTTAACCCCAATTGCTTAAATAAAAAAATTGAATGTTGAAAATTAAAAATAAAGTAATTAATAATTTAAAAAAGAGAATTAACAGCTTTGTAAAGGAGGTGCAAAAACACTGAAGAAAAATACAGGTAGTTTTTAAAAAAAGAAATCAAAGCTATCTATAATCATATGAACAAATGCTCAAAATCACTATTGATTAGAGAAATGCACATTAAAACAACTCTGAAATACCACTTCAGACCCATCAGAAATGACAAATGTTGGAGGGGATGAGGAAAAAGAGGTATATTAATAAACTGCCAGAGTTGTGAATTGGTCTAATCATTCTGAAAAACAATTAGGAACTAAACTATTCCCAAACGTATGTGCATACCCTTTGATCCAGCAAAACCACTACTATGTCTGTGACCCAAAGAGGTCAAAGCAAAGTGAAAAGGATCCATAAATACAAAAATATTTGTAGCAGTTCTTTTTGTGGCAAAGAATCAGAAATTGACGGTATGCTTATCAATTGACGACTAGCAGAACAAGTTGTGGTATATGATTGAGATGGGACACTGTTATTCTGTGAGAAATGAAGGGCATAGTTTCAGAAAAAAATAACTAGACTTATATGAACTGATGCGGCGTGAAGAAGAACTGAGAGATCATTGCAAAGAATGATATCAGTGTTGTAATGATGATCGACAGTGAAAGACTGGGCTACTCTGATCAATACAATGATCCAAGAATATACCAAAATATTTATGATGAAATAATGCTATCTACCTCCAGAGAAAGAATTGATAAACCTTGAAGACTTGATAAATTCTGAAGAATAATCTTGTTTTTTTGTGATATAGCTAATATGGAAATATATTTTGCAGTATTTCATATGTATTCACATGTATAATTGATATAATTTTGTTTGCCTTCTCAGTGGGTGAGGGAGGGGTGGGATGGAAGGATAGAATTTGGAACTCAAAATTTAAAAAAAACAATGTCAAAAATGAGAAAATTTTTAATAAAAAAAGTAACCAAGGCCAGAAAAATAATTGTTGATGAAACATCAATATGATATTTTAAAGATTCTCTAATCTTTATTAAAACTAATACAGCATAGCAAGAACAATAGTTATGCAATATACTTCTCACAACTCTGTGTTTTATTTCATCAATTTAAAAAAAACATTATCCTGAGGAGGAGTCCATAGGTTTCACTTGATTACTGAAAGGGTCCTTGTCACAAAAGGTTAAGAACTCTTAGACTAGATGATATTTAGTGTCCCTTCCAGCTCTATGATCCTAAGATGGCAAAAACAGTAGGATGTAAAGTTGCCTTATTCTCAGATGCCTGGAGGTGGTCAACCTAATTTGCCATAGTATCCATCCAGATTACCATGTGAACATTTTTTTTCCTTTTGGGATGCATATATTTCCTTCAATTTAGATGATGAAATCACAGAAGGGGAAAGGTAACAGAGAGAAAAAATAGAAAAGTGTTGACAAAGTCTAAGCCTAGTCTACAAAGTCCAATTCAAACCCAGTTATCCCTTTATGAAATGAAAAGAGTTCTTTGAGGGGGGGTGAGGGGGGAAGGCAAGGCAATTGGGGTTAAGTGACTGGCCCAAGGTCACACAGCTAGTAAGTGTGTCAAATTTCTGAGTCTGGATTTGAACTCAGGTCCTCCTGACTCCAGGTCCAGTGTTCTATTTACTGTGCCATTTAGCTGCCCCTAAAAAAGAGTTCTTTATGATGAAATTAGATTGCTGCCATTGACTGGCAGAAAATTGGCCACACATCTGGTGGGATTTAGAAAACTTAATTTATCAGATTCAGAGATAGATGGGGTAGGAAGCAACCTTGTAGAGTGTGACTCTTGTTTTTCTACCAAAACGCAATAAGGTAGAGGGAAATTTCTCTCTCCACCCCCTCACCCATTGACTATAGTGTCTTCTAGCAGAATTACTCTAAAAGTAAAAGTTAATACATCTAGTAAGGAGTAGAGTTAGAAAGAAGTCATTGAAAGAAATATTTGGAGCAGCAAGCAGCTTCAAGGAATATAACCCTTGGCAGAAGTAGTGAGAGACAGCCATGGTTTCAAGGGAGAATTATTCCTGGCATTTGGGACTTGAGTTTAGGGAGCTCAACTGAGCAGAGACACTAAGACAGTAATATAAAAACACCTCAAGAAGAAAAAAGACCAAAGCTACCTGTAGAGTTAAAGATTTAAATTACCTGACTACATGTTTTCCCTACCTGTCTGCCTCAGTACTTAGGTACTTTAAGTATGCCCCATGGTTATGAAGGAAATTTTGTGTGACTACTGTTCTTAATATGCTGTCTTACTTTTGCTAAAGCAAAGGCTTGCTTTCACCTAATGGCATCTACTGGCTAATGATTAAAGGTAGGCATGCTGATGGGGAGGCTAGGTGGCATAGTGAGTAAAGTGCTGGCCCCGGAGTCAGGAGGACCCGAGTTCACTTCCAGCCTCAGACACTTAACACCCACACAAAAAATCTAGCCATGTGACCTTGGGCAAGTTACTTAACTCCAACTGCCCTCCAAAAAAAGTGAAAAAAAAAAGAAAAGAAAAAGGTAGGCCTGCTGATGGGGGCTCATGAACTACAGCATTAGGGATTTGGACACAGAGTTCTTTTGAACCTTTGAGGGTAATTAACCTCATGGACCCCATCAAGCATAAATTAAGAGACAGTAGTCTTTGAAAAGGATACTAGACTTTTAAAATTCCATCCTCTTGCTTTGCCAGCATTTTTATCACTGAAGGACTCCTCAGTATTGGAGTTCAATTGCCTGTTCAGAGTACTGGTGCTGAGTAGGAGGGGGAGTACATTTATTGATAAACTGATCAATTCAATTTGCAAATTATTTCAACAGAGTGGGGACTTGCAGTGACATCTAATTTGTAGGAAGGTTTCTAGCTCTCCCCAAAGTGCACTTACTGTGAGACGGTTGCAGTTCTTCCAAACTGCCCAGATGTGACTGACTGAACAGAGGCTCGGAGGCCTTTAAACGTGAAGGAAGATTTCAAAGTCTATTATGGCCAATTAAGAAAGCAAGAGAAGGATATGAGAACCCGGATCAATGATGTCATCAGACTCTTCTAAGGCCAATCAGAAGAGTGCAGTTGATATTCATTTTGATTTTGTCAGAGGGCATGGGTCTTCTGAGAAATTCACTCCTATCTTCCCTCCTCTCTCATTATCATCAGTACCAGGTACTGATCCAATTCCATATCAGAGAGCACATAAAGCATTCTGGGGATTTGGTATGACTGTGTTGCAACACAATACCATGCACATTTTTGTGCTAAGAACTCCTCTGAGAATGGATGATTTTATGATGGCCAGCATATCAGGAATATATACTACTCACCCACTATGTGCAGGGACCTATGGTAAATACTGACAGATGGTGAATATACCACATTCATTATACTCAGGGAACTCAAAGTTTAGATTGTTTTTCTCAAATTCCTCACAACTATGTCTCTATAGGGTCAGTATCACAGAATCTCCAGGTTGTAATGTGCTTTGAGTTCATGTAATCTAACCTATTCCTGACCAAGAATTTCTACACATCTCCCACAAGTATTTTTAATTTTTACTTGAAAACCTCCAGCAAAGGGGAGCCCCCAACCTCCTGAAGTAATCCATTTCCACCTTTGCCCAAATTTAATTGTTGAGAATTTTCCCTTACATCTAAATTTGTTTCACTTTAAATTCTATCCACTGCTCCTTGATCTACCCTTTAAGGACAAGCAGGGTAAGCCTAATATTCTGTTTTACAATCCTTCAAATATTTGAGTATAATTTTCATTTCCTCCACACTAAACAACTTCCTTCCTTCCATTGACTCTTATTAGGGCAAAGCTTTCAATCATTTTTATCTGGGTCTCTAAAATATGTGCCCAGAATCAAGTTTATTTCAAATGAGGCATCATTGCTGGTTGAGTCCTTATCTCTACTGTTAGTGCTAATGGTCTTTTTTCTATCCTCTAGGCATCAATGCTGGGTTGACTACAAAACCATCAGGAACTCAGTTCCCAAACTCTGAGATTCCTGGATGCTAGACTCCAAGATGCCCAGATATTCAAATGTCCAGACAATCATTCTCTCAACATTTCAAAATTTAAAAGATCAAAGTCTCCAATCTCTTCACTTAAAAGAACAAATGCCAAGTCAGCCAGACATAGAATCAAGGGCCATGTTCACATGACTCTCCAAAGTTGGACTTTGGAGAGAGGAAGGCCTAAGGCCTCTTCTCTTATTGCTCAGTGGAAGCCTCCAATGAAGGAGTCAATAAAAGACCAGAGATTCAACCAAAGACTAAGGCCTTTTGACTCCAGTTCTAGATCAACAACTGAAAAACATCAAAGAGGACACACAGTTGGAAGAGCAAAACCAGTCCCAGAATGTTCAAGCACGCTCCAAAACCTCCCCGAGACACTTGAGCCTTACACTCCCATGACTCTATCAGAAGCAGGCTGCCCAGTCTCTGCATAGATGTTCTCATCAGCCAAGCACTGAGGTGCTCTATATGTCTATATGCCCTCCTGTCCCACTAAATGTACTGAGAGCACAGAATTAAGCATAGTGCTGGGAAACCCCACTAGGAAGGACTCTGTACAAAGATGTGCAGTCAGAATCCTATTTGGGGTCTGAATGATTTACCAACCCTGAATCCCCCAAGTTTACTATAAATTAAACCACATTTTTCTACCTTATACACAAGGAAAATAGCATATTTTGTCAAATGTTTTACTAAAAATCTAGACACATAGAACACTCTCCTGATTTCGCATTCTAATTACCCTTGCAAAATGTAACTACCCTTTCAAAAAAGCAAATGAGAGTAATTTGCTATGACCTATTTATTAGTTGTTTGTTAATAGCATTGATAAAGTGCTTTGCAAAGTGTTCTACAAATACAATCTTGTTTAATTCCTACAACTCTACAGAGGTAGGTGCTGTTATCTCCATTGAAGAAATTAAGGCAATTCACGTCTCTAAATTGCTCACCAACCATGCCTTTAACAGTGTTGTTGTCATTCAGTCTTTTTGACTCTGTTACCCCATTTGCAGTTTTCTTGGCAAAGACACTGAAGTGGTTTGCCTTTTCTTTCTCCAGCTCATTGTTCAGATAAGGAAACTGAGGCAAACAGGGTTGAGACTTACCTAGGGTAGGTCATATAGTTAATAATTGCCTGAGGCCAGGTTTGGACTTGGGAAGATGAGTCTTCCTGACTCCAGACCTGGCACTTTCACTGTGCCACCTAGCTGCCCCATGCACTCCTTAACACTCCTACCTTTAATTCTATGGTCCAGAAATTGTCTAGGAAACAAATTCAGATTGATTAGCCTGTATTTTTCAAACTGATCTTTTTTGGGGGCAAGGTGGGCACTGGCCCATTTTCCTTTCTCTAATTCTATGGCACCTTTTCCATTTGCCATGATCTTTCAAAGATGACAGACAGGATCAACAATCACATCAGCTCATTCCTTTAGAAGTACTCTAATACATAGTTCATCTGAGTCTTATGATATGAAATGACTGAGGGAAATTAGATGCTCTCTTCTCTTACTTATCTGCTCTTTCAATTCCCTATTAACAATTGGTGTTTTCTCTTTCCTGGTCCAAAGATCATTATCTTTTGAAGAGAAATCAGAAGCAAAATTGGAGTTGAGTAGTTCTGCCTTCTCACTGTAATCCATTCATCCAAAGCAATGGTCTTCTTCTTTCTTTTATCTTCCTTTTGCTCTCAAAATAGTTTAATTTGGTGTTGTTTTTTATACTGATGATGATTTTGTTGTCATTATTGTTGTCTTTAGTTTTCATCTTGTCCTTAGGTCATTAGAGGAAGAGAGAAAGGGGAAGCAAACAAACATTTCTTAAGCACCTACTATATGCCAGGCATTGTGCTAACCACTTTACAAATATTTCATTTTATTCTTACAATAACCTCACCTAGGTGCTTTCAGTTTCCTGATATTATTCTTGTAAGACAGAACCGTTCTTTCGAAACTGACCTCCATTACGCATCTTTGCTTTCATCTTCTGTACATGTCTTTTAAAGATGTGTCCGAGTTGATGAGTGAGGGTTCTTTGAAGTCACATACATTTCTTTCTTTTTCATCCTCTTTTCACTCATTTTTGCTTCTCTCTTCAGAGTTTCATTCTTGAGAGTTTCTCATCCTTCATGGGTTGACTTACCCTGTAGAATATTAGGACATAAGAACCTATCTGTTTTTAAATTTTCTTTTCGAAATTTGCTTTCCCCCAAATCTAAGGTGCATAGCAAATTTTAATGGTCTTTCCTCATCTCATACAATTGTTATATCAGTGTATAAAATTGTGTTGACCTCTCTTTCTTTAATGTGAGTTTCTTTTCCCCAAGCAGGCTAGGAATGCCTCAAGACCCAGAGCACCTCATTCTTTCATGTCCCTCAAGGTGCCTGACGGGTTTATGTAGCATGCAGTTAGTTGTTTGGTCTGGAGGATATGGAAGGTGATTGAGTCCTTTTGTGACTTCTAAGGAATATCATTCCCCACTTTTCTGTGGGCCAGATAATAGACCCATGGAATCATGTGGGAAAGTGGGGGAGGGAGGTCATTCAATAAACTTTAGTGAGCTTATCTATTTTGTGGGAGACTCTGCTAAATATTTCAGGGTAGAGGCAAAGATGAATAAGACAGTACATAGATAGCTTCACAAAGCTTCTAATAGGGTTGGGAAGATAAGATATATGCACAGATTGTGAAGATTTTAGGACATTAAGATTACTAGGACTAGGTAAGATCTGATAGATTCATAAAAGAAGTACAGAGTCCTGGAGGGGTTCAGAGTAAAGAGTGAATATTTCTGTCCAGAGTGGTCAAGGAAGGCTTCATGGATGACTCTTGATATGAGTAGCTTTGATAAACAAAAATATATAGCTCAGTGATGAAAAGATGTGGAATCCGCCTTCGGAAATCTTATAACTCCTCATGAGGAAACTAAGCCCATCTTCAGAGAATTGATGACACATTGTCAACAGTGGATTCCATGGCCTCTTTCCTAGAAAGAAAGCATGGAGAGTGGCTAGGTGGCATAGTGAATAGAGCACCAGCCCTGGAGTCAGGAGGACTTGAGTTCAAATGTGGCCTCAGACACTTAACACAAAAACTAGCCATGTGACCTTGGACAAGTCACTTAACCCCAATTGCCCTCCAAAAGGCCAAAAAAAAAGGCATGGGTTCAAATTAAGGAAAGATGCAGATATCTGATACCCAGTGTGTTAAAGGAAAAGGCAGAAGTAACCTGTCAGAAGGAAATCTGGTAGACAAAGATGGTTAATGAGGTATGAGTCCACCTCAGTCTCTTTGAAGGCTGCAACTCTTAGTGCAATGGTGCTGACTAGCACTTTTGAAGTCCTTGAGGTCCCTCAAAAAAGTTGACACTGACCTCTCCAGTATATCAGTCCCATCTTGGAGACTGTCAGAAATTCTTTACATCATATATTTCTTTTTTTTAAGCAATTGGGGTTAAGTAACTTGCTCCAGGTTACACGGCCAGTTATTTCTGGGTGTAGTGCTAAGTATCTGAGCCCAGATTCTATCCCAGGTCATCCCGACTCTGGGGCCGGTACTCTTACTCACTGCGCCACCTGGCTACCCCTACATCATATATTTCAAACTGCAAGTGATCATAGGGGTCCTCTTACCCAATCTTACCACAACCTAACAAAATATAGAATGAATCTCAGTTTATTTAAACAGATTGACTGAGATGAAGTGACTTGACTAAGGTCATATACACAGTAAGTGGCAGAGGTGTGACTTGAACCCAAAATCTTTGACTTCAAATCCTGCACTCTGTTGATGATCCCATGAGAATCCCAAGAGTCTCTTTCTTTGGCTGAAAAGCAGAACAGACTCAAAACCTTGGGGAGAAGGACATTTGCCAACTGGGTCCGGAGCATTGTGCTAGGTATTGAAAGTTACAAGAAAAAGTTGAGAAAAGAGATGGACAACTCTAGTACGGAAAAATGCATATTGGTAAGTGATAAGTGCTTTAGAGAAAGGCAATAAAAGTGCTGGGTGAAATCTGATGGAGAAGATCACTAATAACTGGGGAAGGAATGGAGGAAATTTTCATGGAGGAAGTGGGATTGGGGTTGGACTTAAAGAATGACTAGAAATCCAACAGCAGATGAAAAGATCATCCCAGACACAGGGAACAATGTGAGTGAAACTTCCCAGAGGAAGGGAGTCCAGTTGCTGAATCCCATAAGGGAAGGTGGTCACTATCTCCCAGGAGAAAGGCTCCATTATGACCCCAAACTTTAAATTGGAGCCATCTACAGAGATAAAACAAATTAATTTAATAGTGCAGTCATATTATCCATGAGAAACTAGTGGAAAATGCTTACTATGGAGGCAGTGAACAACTGATGGTTTTTAAAAGCACATCCCACCCACAATGAGTTTCTCATTCATTACTATTTCAGGCTGACACAGTCGTTTCTAGATAATGAATCTGAGTCATGAACACCTGCCCTGGTTCTTGGTATCTAATTAGATCAGGTCACCCTTTAGGGAAAAAAAAAACCATTTTCTGAGGTCTCTTGGGGGAATATTAGACTCTGCTATATTCTATAAAATAGTACAGTCACTCCTAGTTCCAATTTCATCTTTGGGCTGCTAAATCTGGTTGTTTGGGGTGGAGGGAGGGTGCTCTCTCCTTCCCCTGCCTCCAAATAGGGTCTCCACATCAACCTTGTGACTCTGAACCTTGCTGTAAGCTGATACATCTGCCACATCTTGGACTCCACAGTCTTTTCACCCGTCTTAGCATGGGATTATTTCAAGAATGAAATTAATCAACTGATAGGAAAATATAATTTAGGACTTGTCCAAACTCCATTTACAGATCAAGAAACAGAATAACTTGCTCAGAGTTATACAACTTTAGTAAATGGCAGAGGTGGGATATGAATCCAGCAGTCATGTGGCTCCAGGTCCAGCATTCCTTACACTACAACATCCTACCTTGATTAATTAAAATTTTTTCCAGCAATTTCATGGAGCTCCCTGAGTTAATACAGCAAAGGCAAAGCTTCAGAAAATGCTACCCTAAGCTTTTATGGAGTTATTTCTTAGACTAAAGGACATATAGTTCAATTAAAATTGAACAAATATTTTTAAATGCTTTTATTATGTGCAAAGCTTTTAGTGAGAACATATATTTTGTGTATTTTTATCTTCAGCACCTTAAGGAAGCAACAAGGATTTTTTTTTAATAGGCAATATAGTCTAATAGAAATAGTATAGTTTGTAGGCAGGAAACCTGAGCTCAATTCCCAGCTCTATGATACTAGTTGTATGACCACAAGTAAGCTTCTTCTCTTCTCTGGTCTTTAGTTTCCTCATTTTTATATTACAGATATTGATTAGTGTCTATCGATTTTAAGTTCAACAAACATGTATTTAGTATCTATATGTAAAAGACATTGAGACACTGGGGATATAAAAATAAAAAATGAGATGGGCTTATACTCAAGGAAATTGGGTAAAATGTGCATACAAGTGAATACAGTGTACCTAAAACTCCGTTGCCACCTATACATAAGAAAAAGCAGGACTTTAACAAAAAGTATTGAGGCTATTAGGAGGATTCATGAAGATGCTTCACCTAAGGAGTATCATTCTTTACCCTTTACCCCTCATATTTCTTTGCATGAAAGAAGAAAATAATTTGTGAGTTGAGAAAATGGGAGGGAGAAATCAAGGCATTTTGTTGCTGAGTAATTCTTTAAAATGATGCTGAGGTATAGTTTAGCAATAAGACATCAAGTAGGGAATTATCAGGAATTTCCAATTCTAAATAGGGTAGAAGCTTCAGATAGAGTCCAGTCCTTAGGGAAGTATGGAGGTGAGATTAAAAAATAAACCTAAGGCTTATGGGCAGAACTTAGCTTGCCGGCTGTCTTTGGTACAAAGAATTTGAAGTTCCTAGGGCAAGAAATCTCCTTTTGAAGAAGAAATGGCCATTATAGCCAAGGTTCTGGTTACTGATAGACCCTCCTTGTGATTTAGGAGATGCTAAGGATTTTTTCTTAATCCAATGACTAGTCCAACGACCTTTGACTTACTGAGAGAATTACAGATTGAACTTTAGGGCTTAAGGCTAAAGGAGAAATGTGAGAGAGGTGGTAGCATCTCAGTTGAGGCCTAAAGCTGAAATTCCACAACCTTCCAGTGGAACTATGTCTGGGACTGGCAGTAAGAGTCAGAGAATATGGGACTCATATGGAACTGTCAAACAGCAGTCACCTAAGACCTACCTGAAGGGAGCAACCTCTAGTAAAGATTACATCTCATATCTACCCACCAGGCAGAAATTATATGAATGAATGAATGAATGAATGAATGAATGGATGGATGAGTGAGTGAATGAATGAAGCCTTCATTAAGAGCTTTCTCTGAGCTAGGCACTAGGGATATTAACAGAAAGGTAAGACAGTCCCTGCTATCAAGGAATTCATATTCTAATAAAGGAGGCGATGCAATGGAAAGTTTCAGCTGCAAGTCAGATGAAAAGGTCTCATTGGTCTTTGAGGTAGGGTAGCAAAGCGGATCTCAGTGTGGTTTCTTTACAACAAAATCATAACACATTCTGTGCTGCTCCACTTGACAGTGCCAAGGACTCTGGTGGCAAGAACTTTCCATTTTGGGTCTTCACTACACGTGGTTACAGCACATCCAGAAGTGCTCACCAGGGTATAACTGCATAGGGCTTGTTTCCCAAGATGATGGCTGAAGGCACTGGGCTGGAAGCATCACACTTCCCAGGCTCTTGGGTTCAGGATACTAGGCTGTTTCCATCAGAGTTTGAGGGGTGATGGTCCAGGTCACACTGGTGGTATTCTGACTCCCTCACCTAGCACATGCTGCCTCATCTCTTCCTGCTGTTTCAGCTACACTGACTTGCATGCCTATATGTGGCAATATATGCCTGGAGATGTATACAGCAACAAGGTATAGATAGAAATGGAGGATCTTGCTGCCATCTCCAGAAGACAATGGCAGACTGCAGAATCGAGGTGTACGTTGTCTATCCAAGTACATATCCTGACCACAGGCATTCCCTATATACATGTCATTCTGTGTGCTTTAACTATATGCATTCTTTCTATGTGTGAGCCACAGCCATAGGTGTCCACTAAATGTGTTGCCCTCTAAGTATATATTCTGACCATACATGTTTCCTAAGTATGTGTTCTTCCATATGTACTCCCTATACATGTTCACTCTTTCCAACAATGATATATAAATCTGTGTATGTTGTATACCCCAGATATATGGGTAAAATACTCTATTGATTGTTCTCCTACTATGGTATTTCATTAAATGTATTTGTTTTCAATTAATTGCACTCTCTTCTTGAACAGTAAAAATAATTCCAACAATGGAAGTTCATGCAATATTCTGTGGGGATATAGACTCCCAGAGGACCTTTACCTGGGGACATACATTTGATGGGGGAGTATCTCCAGGTGCTGAATCATATAAGGTAGTTTGAGGAAGGAAGAAATGTGAGAAATTCGTGGGGAGGAAGAATCACGGAAAGGGTCAAGGGAAGTGGCACCTGAACTGAAACTTGAAAGGATTTAGAGAGTAAGGGATAAAGAATGAGTTCATTCTAGGCATGATGAATGAAGCATTTGATATGTGCTTACTATGGGCTAAGTTCTGTGCTAAAGTCTAGAGATATAAAATCAGAAAGGATAAGTAGCTTATGCAAATACAGGAAGTAGAAAATGAAAGAACCATAGTTTTTGTGAATAACAATATGAAAAGCAACTGAGAAGTCATGGAGGATGAGGACATTAGACTAAGTAATTAAGAGATAATTGGTCAAACTGATACATGTATATAATGTTAAAAAGCCATTCCTAAAGGGATAAGTGGTCAATGAATATTAACATTATTCAAATGAAGAATTGTAAACTACTAAAAATCATATAAAATCTCCCAAATCATTAATAAAAAAAGAAATTCAAGTCTAAACAATTCTGAGGTTTCATCTTTTACTCAACAAGTTGGCAAAGATTACAAAAGATAGGAAGAGTCAGTGGTGGAATGGTGAAAAGATGGGTATGCCAATGGAGCTTTGGTGGGAGCTGTAATTGATTTAATTCAAGAAGTACAGGAAAGGGATTTGGAATTTTAGGAAGAAGATAAATAAAATTTTCATGCTCTTTGATGCAGAGATCTCATTGCAAGGATATTAAAGGAAATATACAAGGTCCAATACATCCCAAAATCCTTGTCAACATTTTGTATAATAGTAAAGAACTGGAAAAAAATAGATACCTATTAATTGGAGAACAGTTAAACAAACTGTTCTAAATAATGACTATTTTGAGGCATAGGGAGGCTTATATGAACAGATGTAAAGTGAAATAAGAACCAGGAAAACAATATAGATAATAAAATAAATGGCAGCAACCATAACAGGGAAAATTGAAATCTCATACCATATAGTTATAATGACTATGTTTTGGTACCAGAAAAGAAATAATGGAATGCACCCCTCTCCCTTCTTTGTAGAAGTTGTAGATTATGGCAGTGGAACACAGCATAGACTCATTCTTGATGGTAGATAAGTTGGTTTTGATACACTGTAAGGATAAGGGGAGGGGGGAACTTTCTTTTTTTATTATTACTTATGTAAATTTACTTTCTGGGCAAGGGAGGGAGTACAATATATTGGAAAGTAAAAGTGATCCAAAACCAAAAGACATAAATTTAATGTAAAACATGGTTTATTGCTAACTGTGGAAGGTTAGGAAATCAAAGGTATAGAAAAGTATCTAGTTGAAATGGACAGCTGGCGCAGTGGATGGAGTGTGTACCATGTCTGAAGTCAGGAAGACTCATCTTTCAGAGTTCAAATGTGACCTCAGACACTTCCTAGTTGTGCGACTCTGGGCAAGTCACTTAACTCTGCTTCAATTTCCTAATCTGTAAAATGAGTTAGAGAAGGAAATGGCAAACCATTCCAGTATCTCTGCCAAGAACATTCCAAATGGGGTCATAAAGAGTCAGACATGACTGAAATGAGCGAGCAACAAAAACCAGTTCTAAATCACATTATACTAGCAAGACAATATAGTGAAGAGGGAAGATCTCTGGGTTAAGCAGATTGATATTCTAGGTCGTGTTTTGCTACTCATTCTTTGTGGCATCTATCAAATATGGAGAATAATTCCTGCCCTGCTGAACTCATAGAAATGTTGTGAAGGACATTTGACAGTCTGGTTGGGAGAGTGCTTAATAAAATGTAAATCATCTTGTACACTGGACAAGCTTATACACAGGAAGAAATAATTACTATTAATGTTAGGGCTACAATTCAGACCCTTAGACGATTCCTGTCAGTATCATTATTATGTCATTTAAGTAATTAGGAGTAATTCCCTACATTAGGAGTGCCCTGAGCCATTCTCTGAGCTCAAGTACCAGAGTAAAGTGTTGCAAAGAGTGTTTTGGTAAATATGGAACTTTTTCTTTACCTTCTACTCCCTTGGGAGTATATATACAGTAGCAGAATCCCTGGGTCAATAAACAATTTAATGATTTCCTTCACAAGATGACAAATTATGTCCCAGAATAGTTGGAACAATACCTAATTCCACCAATAGTATTCTATTGTGCCTACCTTTCTGCAGGCAACACTGAAGATTTCTAACTTTGATTATCTTTTTGATTATGAATTTGATGAGCATGAGGTGAAAGCTCTCTTATTTGGATTTCTCTTATTAGCAATCTACAGCATTTTGCACACATTTGTGGAGATTGATCACTTATTCTTCTGAAAAATTCATATCTTTGGCCATTTGTGGATTGTAGAACGCTTCTCATCTTATGCATTTATGTCATTTCTCCTATATGCCTTGGATATCGTATCCTTATCAGAAATATTGTGTAAGATATTTCCCAATTAATAGGTTCCCATCTTATTCTGGCTATGATAATTTTCCCACACAAAAGTTGTTTTGTTTAAAAAAAAACACAATAGGGGGCGAAGTCAAGATGACAGAGTAGAAGCAAGACCTGCGAGTGGATCCAGCTTCCACCTTCCCCAATCCATGAAAAAAGGAGCTGCAGAACCCACAAAATGACACAGAGAAGCTAACCTCCCACTGAAGACAGCACGGCAGGCCGGCAGGAATCAGACAGCGCAGGGCTCTGGAAGCTAAGCCCAGGCCCACATGAGCCAGAGGTTTTAGCCCCAGGGCAGACCCAACCAGCCCCTGGCCTGAGGGACTCCACATCACCAGCAGCTTTGGCCATTTCCAGAATTATCAACACATAGATGCAAAGGACAAAGTGAGAGGTCAATGCAGCCTGGACTTTGGGACCCAGTAATTGGGAGTGCGTGGCCTTTGCCCCCAAGGCGAGAAGCTGCTGAGACACTGGCACAGCCAGCCAGCACCATGGGGCAGCTTCAGCTCCTGGCCTGCAGAGTGTAGGGGGACCAAGCACCAATCTGTGGGGTAATCGCTCTTGCTTTAACCTGTTTGGATCTGGATTGCAGTCTAGGATGGAGGTCCTGGGGTGTGTGTCCAGCTTGCCAGAGCATGTAGAGACCTCAGAGAAGCCACCCATATAATACCTCCAGCAGCTGAGAAAACCCCAGCGTTTGGGATGAAAGCTCCCCTGTCTGGTGGCAGAGTCCTACTGTGGCAAAAGCCACAAGTGACTGAGGGGTGACATGACCAGGCAAAGGAAACAAAGCAGACAGAAGATTCCAACATTACACTACTATTTGGGGGACAAAAAGGAGCAAAGCATGGAACAGGAGGAAGACAGTGAAGTCAGAACTCCTGCACCAAAAGCTTCAAAGGAAAATACAAGCTGGTTACAGGCCATAGAGGACCTTAAGAAGCAGATAAGAGAAGTGGAGGAAAAATTGGGAAGAGAAATGAGAATGATGCAAGAAAATTATGAAATGAGAGTCAACAGCCTGACTGATGAAAATAACACCTTAAAAAATAGACTGACTCAAATGGCAAAAGAGGCTCCAAAAGGCAATGAGGAGAAGAATGCCTTAAAAAGCTGAATTTGCCAGATGGAAAGAGAATCTCAAAAGCTCACTGAGGAGAATCATTGCTTCAGAATTAGATTGGAGCAAATGGAAGCTAATGACTTTATGAGAAATCAATATGCTGTTAAACAGTTCCAAACAAATAAAAGAATAGAAGGCAATGTGAAATATCTCATGGGAAAAACCACTGACCTGGAAAACAGATCCAGGAGAGATAATTTTAAAATTATTGGACTACCTGAAAGCCATGATCAAAGTAAGAACCTAGAAATCATCCTCCAGGAAGTTCTCAAAGAAAACTGCCCTGATGTTTTAGAACCAAAGGGCAAATTAGAGGTTGAAAGAATCCACCGATCACCTGCTGAAAAAGATCCCAAAAAGAAAACTCCTAGGAATATTATATCCAGGTTCTGGAATTCCCAGATCAAGGAGAGAATATTGCAACCAGCCAGGAAAAAACAATTTGAATATTGTGGAAACACAATCAGGATAACCCAGGATCTGGCAGCTTTTACACTGAGGGATCGAAGGGCTTGGAATATGATATTCTGGAGGTCAAAGGAGCTGGTATTAAAACCAAGAATCACCTATCCAGCAAAACTGAGTATCATGTTTCAGGGGAAAATATTGTCATTCAGTGGAATAGAGGACTTTCAAGCATTCTTGCCAAAAAAACCAGAGTTGAATAGAAAATTTGACATTCAGATACAAGAAGCAAGAGAAGGTAAACAGGGAAAAGAAATCATAAGGAACTTATCAAAGTTGAACTATTAACATTTCTACATGGAAAAACAATAATTGTAACTGATGAAACTTTTCTCAGTATGAAAATAGTTAAAGGGAAAAAATAAATATATATATATGTCTATATATGAGGGTTTATGGGTGTATGAATACATATGTGAGTGTGTCTATATATGTTTATAGGTATACATAGATAAAGGGCACAGGATCAATTTAATAGGAAGGGATGATACTTAAAAGGTGAAATCAAGAGGTGAGAGAGGAATGTGATGAGAGGAGATGGGGAGAGACAGAATGGGGTAAATTATCTCATAAAGAAGAGGCAAGGGAAAATGGTTACAATGGAGGGGAAGAATAGGAAGGCAAAAGGGAATGGGTCAACCTTATTCTCATTGAATTTGGCTTGGGGAGGGAATGAAATACACAGTAAATAGGGTATCTCACCCTACCAGAGAGTAGGGGTGTAGGGGATCAGAGGGGTATGATGTAAGGGAGGTCAGACTTGGGGGAGGGAAGTTGGAAGCATCCACTTTTGAAAAGGGACAGGATCAAAGTAGAGAACAGAACAAGTGGGAGGTGGGATAGGAGGGAGGGAAATATAGTCAGTCTTTTACAGTATATCTACTATGTTATTGTTTTGCATTAGCTACACATGTACAACCTATACTGAACTGCTTATCTTCCCAGTAAGGGTGGTTGACAAGGGAAGAAGGGAATGAATCTTTAATTCAAAGTTTTAAATGCTTAAATATATATAAATACTATTATTAATACTATTTTACATGTAATTGAGAAATAAGATATACAGGCACTGGGGCATAGAGATCTACCACGCCCTACTGGAAAAGTCAAAAGGGGTATGGGAGAAAATATGGGAGAGAGCAAATTGGAGGAGGGGATATCCTGTGGGACTGCTATTTTGGGGCAGTAGGTAGGGGAAAAATGGGGAGAAGATATTTATTTAAACACCAGAAAGACAAATCCATCTTAGTAATAAAAAGGTCTATACACATTGTCAGTGCAGGGAGCACTGACATCCCAAGTGTTCTTTTTAAGACAAAGTCCATACACATCACCAATCCAGGAAGCACCAACATCTCAAGCCTTCCTTCTGTTAGGCCTCCCTACAAAACAAGTTACCTTAGGCAAAATCACTTCCTCTCTCACTCATGCTAGCTGCTCTGCTCTGCCTACTATGTTTCTCGGGTCTGCCTACTCTCTCTCCTTCTATCTCACCCACACTTCTTGCTCTAGCCATTTGGCAAGCTCCTCCATCATGAGTTCCATGTGATCACATAGGCCTATTAAGGAGCAAGGAAGATCTTCAAATTACTTTAAAATTACGGTGTCTGAGATAGAATTCAAATCCTGGTCTTTACATTCTGACTACTTTATTCTAGGCACTGTGCAAGGTGCTAGGGATATGAAGACAAAAGTAAGAGTTTTGCTATGAGGAGCCTACATTCTATTTGAGGAAATGACAAGTAAATATATGGGTAAGAACATGGTATATGCAAGGTAAGCACAATTTAATTTTAGTGGAACACTAGTTTCTGGGGCCATTTTAAGAGATTTAGTGACACTAAAAGGCAGAAGGGAGAAGGCAATACACTTTAGTATGGGGAACTACCTGTACAAAAGGAAAGAGAAAAGATATAATGTTGTATACCAGGAATAATAAGGGCATCAGGTTAGCTTCAACATAAAATGTGTGAAAAGGAATAATCAGCAAAGTCAATAAGCGTTTATTAAGTACCTACTCCATACACTGTGATAAGCACTGAGGATACAAAAAAAGGGCAAAGATAGGACCATTCCCTTTCAAGGAGCTCACAACCGAATAGAAGAGACAACATGCAAACAACCACTAACAAACAAGACACACACACATATACATACGTATATCTATACATGTATATACATACATACATATATACATATGTGATAAATTGGAAATAACCTCAAGGAAAGACAAAAAGAATCCTAGCATGTAAAGGTAACTTTAAATGACAAACTGTAAAACATATATTTATCATAGAGGTAATAGAGTTTCAAAATTTTGTTTTTGAGAAGGGTTATGACACGGTCAGAAATTTAGTTATGTAGTTTTGTATTATTAGGAAAGCAGAAAATTGGAGGGGGGAGAATTTGTAGCAAGTACCTCTTATGAAGACCTCATTTCTCAATGCATAGAGAACTTAGTAAAATGTATAAAAACACAAATCATCTCCCAATTGATAATGGTGAAAGAGAGGAAGAGGCAGTTTTCAGAGGAAGAAATTAAAACTATCTATAGTCATGCAAAAAATGCTCTAAATCACCACTGATTAAAGAATTGCAAGTTAGAACAACTCTGAGGTATCACCTCAGACTGGTTAATATGATAAAAAAAGAAGGAAAACTATAAATGTTAAAGAGGATGTGGGAAAAGTGGGACTCTAATGCACTGTTGGTAGAGTTGTGAATTGATCCAACTATTCTGGAGAGCAAGACATCCAAAAAAAGGGAAAAGGATCTATTTGTACAAGAATATTTTAGTTCTTTCCATGGTAGCTTAGAATTGGACATCAAAAGGATGCCCATCAATCGGGGACTGGCTAAACAAGCTGCGGTCTATGATTATGAGGGAATTTTATTGTTATTGTAATGGTATACTTTAATGGTATCTATGAGATAACAAGCAGGATGATTTCAGAGAAACCTGGAAGGACTTACATGATCTGATGCAAAGTGCAGTAAGCAACCCCAGGAGAACATAGTACACAGTAACAGCAATATTGTTTGATGAGGAATTGGGAATGACTCAGCTATTCTCGGCAATACAATGATCCAAGACAATTCCAAAGGACTAAAGATGAAGCCTACTATTCACTTCCAGAGAAATAACTGTGATTGTTTGAATACAGACTGATACATGCTGTTTTTCACTTTTTTCTTTTATTCTTTTTCTTTTATTTGAGCCTTCTTGCACAAAATTACTAATATGGAAAGATTTTATATTATTACACATGTATAACCTATATCTGATTGCTTACCATCTCAAGGAGGGAAAGAGGGAGGCATAGAATTTGGAATTCAAAGCTTTAAAATGTTGTTTTATCATGTAACTAGAAAGAAATTAGATAGATGGAAAGAGAGAGAGAAGAGACAGAGAGAAAGATGAGGTGAGATGAGATTGATAGAGATAAAGATATAAGAAAAAAGTGATATAATTTTGTTAGTTGTGTGAAGGGTGGACTAGAGAATAGAGACGAGTCAGGGAACCAATTTAGAAGCTGCTATGCAATAATCTAGTAGAGAAGAGAAGGAAGTCTGAGCTCGGGTGTTTGCCATGTGAATGGAGAGAAATAAATAAATGTAAAAAATGTTGTGGAGACAGAATGGAAAGGACTTGGTAACTGGATATGGGAGGTTGAAGAACAGTGAAGAGTCAAGGATGAACCAAGGTTGCAGATTGGGCTGATTGAAAGTATGATTGTCCTCAGTAGAATTAGGGAAGGTGGGAAGCTGGGCAAGTATGGAACGAAAAACAATGAGCTCAGTTCTGAACTTGTTAGGTTTGAGATACTTAGGAGACATCCAGTAGGAACTGCCCGGTAGCAGCTGGTGATTAAGGAAAGAGCTGGATGTTTAGATCAGGGAGTCATTTCTATGGAAGATGATCAGATTTTCAAGAGAGTGGAAGTAGCGCAGAAGACAAGAGATCAGGAAAAAGCCTTGGGGGTGCACGCAAAGTTAGGAAATGTGTTGTGAATAAGGAATTATAAGAGTTTGAGGAAGAGAACCCAGAAAGAGAAGTGCCAAGAAAACCCAGAAATGTGAGGGTATTGATCCATTCAGGAGGAGAGGGTGGTCAATATTGTCAAATCCTGCTAAGAAAGGCAAGAAGGATGAGGACGTAGAAAAACGGGATTTGAAATCAAAAGCCATAATGCAAGAGGCTGAAAAATGAGTGAGAGCAAAGTAATCGCAAGCGTCAATGGATTTTTCAAGGAGTTTGGACTATAAAAGAGAAGAGATATATAACGTGTCAGCTAAAGGGAAGGGGAGGAGCAAGGGATTGTTTTTAAGACTGAGGGAAACTGCAGTGTCGTTGCAGGTAGAAGAGAAGGAGCAGGTAGGGCTGTTGGTGATGTGATCCTTTGTGCATAGGCTGTATATCAATTTGATGATTAATGTCGTACAAAATGCTGACCTGAACCTCTTTTCTCAAAAACCTGATTTCTAGTTTCCACCAAGTTCCTGTTAAACATGGAATTCTTCTCCCAATTATTTGAATTTATCATAGTTTAGGTATAACAAACAATTTAGTTATAACAAAAATTGTGTTTGCTTGCTTCTGTGTCTTTATTATTTATTTTATCAAATTAATCTAACTTTTTATTTTTTGGTGAGCTCCACTTTCATACTCTCAGAAAGCCAATCACATGCAGATCTCCTGAGGACTACTGCTATGAATAACTTTAAGGATCTAATCACATGGTATAGTGAACTCTATTTATTCAGCAATAAACTAAAGCAAAACATTCAAGATAACTAAATTACAGCATTCACAATGATATAACATAAAAACTTATTACTAAGGTGGCTGCATAGTCTTAAAGAAAACATATCATTCAGTAAGTCACATGACTGGAGGCTGGCTTCCACTCATCTCTAAGCCAATCAAACGTAAAGTGTAGTGGAAAGTACAAAGGCCATCCACCCCTAGGTCACAGTAAGTTATAAAGTCATCAGTCACTACTGAGAACCCAAGTGAAGTTCTCTTTCATCTTGACTCAAGGCTCACTTCCAAACCCCCTGGCTCCTTTTCCATGGGCTGACTGCTCCAGCTCTTGCCTGGATTCACAGGTAGGCAGCTCTCCCAGTTCTTTCCTGGACTCACACATAGGCAGCTCTCCACTTCTGTTTCACCGATCAGCTTATGGGGACTGCTCTTCGAGTTTCTGTTTCTAGGAAGACAAAGTTTAACAGAGCTACAACATTTACACACATTGCCAACACTATCATCTCAATTCATTGTCTGACAAAGTAACATAAACCAAAACAAAGCTTTTTGTCTGAGAAATCAAACACAAATCAACACTAAAGTACCAGGACTTCTGTAAACAGCAGTAAAGCCTTCTTTCAGGGTTTCTGTAAACAGCAGTTAAGTCCTTTTTCAGGGCTTCTATATCAGCAGTAAAGTCTTCTTCCAGGGCTTCTGGATCAGTAGTAAAGTCCTGTTTCAGGACTTCTGTCTAAAAGCAACAGACAAGGCTTTTGTCTGACAGACCAACAGAGTGCCAAAATCACAAGCGTTCTCCCTCTCAGTTCTGCTTGGTCCCAGCTTGTGCTCGAGCTTTTATCTGCTCTGCTCCTTCCTGTGCTACCCTTCCTATGCTGCTCTTTGGGCAAGCTTCTCCCTCCATGGGCTTTAAGGTCTGTTAAGGGAAGGGAAGGTCTCCAAACTCCCTTAGGCCCATTAAGGGAAGCACAACATACTCTGTTTCCTACAAAGATTTGATACAATCTAAGGTGAGGCCGAAAGGCACTTGAACAGCTGAAACAAGGAGCAAAGTACTATTTTGCTTGCCATTACAACTCTCAGTGACGGCAATCATGTTCCTCCCAAGTCTTCTTTTCTCCAGATTAAACCCAGCTTTTTTTAACTAACTCTCATGTGGCATGATCTACTATCCCCACACTATCTTATTTATGCTCCATTTGAAAGTCACTTGCTTAGACTAATATCCCATATCATAACTAAGATAAGATCAAAATGGGTATATTATTTAGACATATAAGATATCACAAGCAAATTAGGGGAGCATAGAATATTTTACCTGTCAAATTTATGGATATGGGAAGAATTTATAACCAAATGAGATAGAAAGCATTACAGGATATAAAAAAGATAATTTTAATTCCATTGATTTAAAAGAGTTTTGGACAAACAAAATAATGCAACCAAGATTAGAAAGGGAAACAGAAAACTGGAAAGAAGATTTCCCACAAGTTTCCCTGATGAAGGTCTTATTTCTCAAATATATAGAGAACTGAGTCACATTTAAAAGAATACAAATTATCCCCCAATTGATAAACAATCAAAGGATATAAACAGATAAAAAGGATATGGATGGAGATGGTTTTCAAATAAAGAAAACAAAACTATCTATAAGTCACATGAAAAAAATGCTCTAAATCACTATTGAGGAGAGAAACCCAAATTAAAACTATTTTGAGGTACCGCCTCTCACCTCTCAGATTGGCTAATATGATAGAAAAGAAAAATGATAAATGTTGGGGGAGATGTGGAAAAATAGGGATACTAATGCACTGTTGGTGGAGAAGTTAACTGATCCAACAAGTCTGGATAGCAATCTGGAACCACATTCAAAGGGCTATAAAACAGTGTGAACTTTTTTTACTCAGCAATACCACTACTAGGTCTGTACCCCAGAGATCTCAAATATAAAGATCTATTTGTACAAAAATATTTATAGCAGCTCCTTTTGTGGTGGCTAAGGATTAGAAATGGAAGGAATGCCTATCAATTGGAGAATGGCTAAACAAGTTGTAGTATATAACTGTGATGGAGCACTATTGCACTTTAAGAAATGATGAGCAGGATGCTTCAGAAAAAAAAAACTGGAAAAATTACACAAGCTAATGCAAAGTGAAGTGAGTAAACCAGAACATTGTACACAGTAGCAACAATATTGTATAATGATCAGCTGTAAATGACTTAGCTATTCTCAGCAATATAACGATACAAAACAATTCTGAAGGACTTATGGTGAAAAATGTTACCCACCTCCAGAGAAAGAACTGATGAAATCTGAATTCATACTGAAACATACTTTTAAAATTTTCTTTATTATTCATACTTTTGGTCCACTTTTTTTTTGCTTTTAGGAGGAGGGAAGGTAGGGCAATTGAGGTTAAGTGATTTGGCCAAGGTCACATGGCTAATTTGGTGTTAAATGTCTGAGGCAGGATTTGAACTCAGGTCCTCCTTACTCCAGGGCCAGTGCTGTGCCACCTAGCTGCCCCTGGTCCACATTTTCTTTTGCAACATGACTAGTATGGTAATGTTTTGCATGATTGCATATATATAATCTATATCAAAATGAGTGCCTTCTCAAGGATGGGGTAGAAGGGGAGGGAGGGAGAGAATTTGGAACTCAATTTTTCAAATTATTTGTTTATTTATTTTTAATTTTCAACATTCACTTCCATAGGTTCAAATTTTCTCCACTTTCTACCCTCCCTCTTCCCCATGACAGTGTGCAATCCAATACAAACTCTACATACATCCTTATTAAATATATTTTCACATTATTCATATTGTATAGAAGAATTAGAACGTATGGGAGTAACCATGAAAAAAAAAATACACAACAAAACAAAATTTAAAAGGAGAGCAAATGGTATGCTTCAGTCTGCATTCAGACTCCATGGTCCTTTCTCTGGATGTGGAAGGCATCTTTCATCATGAGTCTTTTGGAGTTGTTTTAGGTCCTTGCATTACTGAAAAGAGCTTAGTCTCTCAAAGTCAGTCATCATACAATGTGGCTGTTACTGTGTACAATGCTCTCCTGGTTCTGCTCACTTAGTTCATACAAGTCTTTCTAAATTTTTCTGAAGTCCACCTGCTCATCATTTCTTATAGCACAACAGTATTCCATTACATTCATACACCACAATTTGTTCAGCCAACTGATGGGCATTTCCTCAATTTCCAGTTCTTGGCCACCACAAAAAGGGCTGCTACAATTATTTTTGTACATATGGCTCCTTTCCTCATGAAACTCAAATTTTTAAAAAATAAATGCTAAAAATTTTTATTTCCATGTAATTGAGAAAAAAATAAAATAAAAATTAATTGTAGAAAAATTCACTTGCTTGTCAAAATCCTTCCTAAAATTCCAGAAAAAAGGACTCTGCCTCTCGTTTTTTTAATATCATTTTATGATCTTCATATTTATCATCCCCATACCTAAAATGATACAATGATAACTCCTTAATTGATATAATTTTTCAGCCATTCCACAATTACAGTTAATTAATTAACTAATTAAGTTAGTTGCTTAAGCCAAAGTCGTATAATACATTAGTGGCAGAATCAAGATTATAACCTAGGCTTCGATTTCTAGCTCCTCATCTCCTAGAGAAAAGTTGTTCTCTGTTACACTGGACATTTTGTGGTCATATTATGGTCATCAGGATGCTCTGTGTGAAGAAGATAGGAAATAAGATTGTATTCCATACTAGTAGAGTAACAGAAAACAGCTCTGGGCCTTGGGTTGACAGGGAACCTATTAATTGCCACAGCTTAGCTCCAAGAGTATCTGTTTTTTGGAGATCCCCAAATGGTGTTGGGCTATAGGCAGAAGCATGCTCCCTCCTTATTTCGCTAAACAAGGTAAGATCAGGAAGGGAGTTGTGGTGGCTGAAAGGATAAGGGAGTATGCTGGCTCTCATACATGGAAACAGTATAAATTCTCTGTGCTCATAGAATTGAGAGGAAGAAGGGATCTGAGAGATCATCTTCAGAGATTCAAACTTTTTTGTGTCATGGGCCTAGATAATTTTGTGACAAGCTATGACCCCCTTCTCAGAATAATAGGTTATTACCTACCTTCATAATTGAAAGAAGTGCTAAATTTTAGTTAGAAGTTAGTGAAATAATAATAACTAGCATTTGCACAGTACTTTTAAATTTAAAAAGTTCTTTAAAATATTATTTTACACTCCCAACAACTTTAGGACAGAGGTGTTATTATTATCCCCATTTACAGATGAGGAAACTGAGGCAGAGAGAAGTTGACTTGTCACACAACTAGTACGCTTTTTAACTAGGGTCACACAGTTAGTAAGCACTTAAGGTGAAATTTGAACTCAGGTCTTCCTGACTCCAGGTTCAGCACTCCATCCACTGTACCATCTAGCCTCTTCATATAAATAAAGATGGAGTGGTTTTCCTATCCAAGTTTACAGGGCACCCACCCCCAGTGAAATTTTATCCATGGCCCTTATCCAACCCCCTTCATTTTAGAGAGGAAGCATGGAGCAGTAGGTGGTGCTCTGCTTATAAGAGTTGGGAAGTCAATTAAGTCTCATCTTCCTCATATGTAAAATAGGTATAATAGCATCTGTCTTATAGTAACTATAAGGCAGATACCATTGGAAGATTCAGCAATATAATTTATGTGTCAAGTCAAGTCAACAAGAATTTATGAAGTGCCTGCAATGCGCTAGGCGCTGTGCTAAGTACTAGAGATACACAGAAAAGACAAAAATCACTCCGTAAGACAGCTCATAGTCTAAAGGGGGGAATGGTATGCAGAAAACTATGTATACATACAAAATAAATCATCTCCAGCCTTAAGAAGGGTCAGAAAAGACTAGAGCCAGGGAGCAAGGGGACTCCAGGCACGAGAGACAGCCAGTGAAAATGCCCGGACTGAGAAATGGAATGGGAAACTCTTAGCGCTCCACTTAGCTTGGAAAGCCCTTTATAGCCTAATCTCAACCTACCTTTCCAGCCTCATTGGATCTTACTTTCCCTCCGGCTCTCTGTGATCTGGTCAAACTGTCCTCTCTTTTCCTCACCCATGACATTCTGCCTCCCCTTTTCATGCCTTTGCAATGGCTGTCCTCCATGTCTGTCTCCTCACCTTTACCTCACCTCACTTCCATAGAATCCCTCTCTTTTATCAAGACATGTCACACGCATGACTTCCTATGTGAAGCCTTTCCTAAACCTCCCCAATACTGGCGCTCCCCAATTACCTTGTGCTTCTATACTTTGCAATATTTATATTTGTTCTTTATGTACTTATATTTGTACTTTTTATATCCTTCAATACAACGTAAACTCCTTCAGAGAAAGGATTATTTCATTCCTAGTATTTGTATTCACACTGACTGACACATTGTAGGTGCTTAATAAATGCTTGTTAATCAATGTGTTAATGTCAATTATTTTTATTTTACAAAGAGGAAACTGAGACCCAGAAAATGGAAATGACTTGCTCAGGATCATCCAGCTGTGACCATTAGAGCTGGGATTTGAACCCAGGTCCTTTGATTTTTTTTTCAAGTCTAACACTCTTGCCGCCACACCATGCAATTACCTTCATAAAGTTCCTTAAAAATAACAAAATGATCACCTTGGTGCTTGTCTATCAGGTAGAATATGTTCAATACCAATTCAAGAAGTATGTGCTAAGTATCCAAGGAGTGGAAAAGGTAGAAAGCCTTATCAGAAGTCAGGGAGTGGAGAAATCCCTGTAGCCTAAGGGAGAGAAGGGTAAGAGAAAAGGGGAAGGATCAAGAGGTTCTTCCAGGAAGAAAAGATAGGTTATTACAGGTGAAGAGAACAGTGAGTAAAAATGTAGAGGTGGAACCCTGAAGGCTTGAGCATGGGCATTATCTCAGAATCACCATTGCTTTCTAGAATACACTGAATTTCCACAATGGGAAAGAAACAGAGAGGCTTAGGTCCTGTTCTAGAGGCCCTGGCATGGCCCCTCTCATCCCAGACTCTCAGAGCCAGTCATCCAAGACCATTGCTTTTTCTCAGACTTTTCCTGGGCTCCAGACAGTGACAGAAACACAATTTGGAAAGATTCCATCTTACAGAAGGCACTGCATGGTCATCAAAGTCAACTCATGATACATTTCAAAGCCATTTGTCATTCTCAAGCCTAGTTATCAACTTCCCATCTTGTAAATATATTTCTCACAGAGAAACAACAGTTTCTTTCTGTTATCTAAAAAATAACATACAAGAAAAAAGACTAGTGTTCAATGAAACAGGTGTCAAATCCAACTTCGGAATGGATTATGTGGCTTCAGTTCGCCATATTGAATATCCTAGATTGCTCCAGCTAATCATTAGACAGGCAGATGCTTCAGAGTTTGGGAGGGAAGCCACAGTGAGTGGCTCCGATTTCAATGGCAGATGGAAGAGGAGGCAGAAAAGATGATCATAAACAAACTGAAATTATTTACTATCTGAGAGGTGTTAAGCAAAATAGAATTTACCTAGAATAGTAAAATCCTTTTGCAAAATGATTTTGGGAAAGCCAATGGCAGGTTTGCTTTGTTTTCCTTTCCCAGTCCAGTTCAATTTGCCAAATGCTTCTGTTGAAAGCTGTTCAAAGTGATGGCTGGATTTAGTGTCTCTACTTCACAATCTCTAATTAGTCCCTAACTGAGCCAGACAAAGAAGAAATCACCAGCAGGATGGCAGAGAGAGCACCCTAGTCTATTATTCCTGCTCTGATGGGGACTTGGGTAAATTATTCTTGCCCCCAGGGTGATGGCAGAAGCTGCCCCAACTTTACTGATTGATTTACAAGTTTAAATCTTCAAGAAGAAAATTCCTGAGGGAGATATGCTTTTT
Source organism: Petaurus breviceps papuanus (assembly GCF_028583685.1). Taxonomy (NCBI): domain Eukaryota; kingdom Metazoa; phylum Chordata; class Mammalia; order Diprotodontia; family Petauridae; genus Petaurus; species Petaurus breviceps. Next base: position 4,928,862 of record NW_027185809.1, read on the forward strand.
GACCTCACCCAACTCTGTGAGGCTAAGCCAAGAAAATCTCTGGGATCTTTCACCTCATGCAAGGGAAGGAAAGTAACTCAAAGCACAATGGGCTGTTGGCTTTACTGAAATGTGTTGGAGAGCTCTTTCATTTCCCAGGCAAACTCCATGTGATACGGGAGGTGGAGGCTTAATTTCAAGAGGTGAAAGTTAAAGACAAAAATAATGTCTTAGGTATTGAAGAGCAAGGAAGTCTATTATTGACATAACATTTCTGTGGCCTCTATTTTCTTGGCTGTCAAAAGCTACCAAAGATTATAAAGGCACTGGCACTCAAGCCACGACTACAGACTTTCTTGATAACCTTCTGGACCACCACAGCCATCAGAGAGCACTCACATGGAATAGACTTCCCTCTGCAACCTTAATGGAAAAGATGAGAGATTATGGGAGGTCACAAAGATCTCTTCCCGAGTTCATCCAGCTGTGATCATCTGTCACCAAGTTGGGATTGTGGGAGGCAGCAGGATTTGGGGGGGTCAAAAGACTGAATTAGCTTCACAGCCCAGAGAACATTTTAGGGGAAGTTATGAGTAGTGAGGGCACCATGAAATAACACCCAGGGGGAAAAAGTCATATACGGCCAACAAATTTGCTTTATCAGCTTCCCATCTTTCAATGTGCCGAACTTTTTACTGCATTCCACAAAGTCATTGACTAGCAGACTGGAAAGGGGCTTCAGACACCATCTTGGGTATCCCCATTATTTGATAAAGGGAGAAGCTGAAGCCCAATGAAAGGAAAGTGGTGATACAATCTGCTTAAGTTTACAAACACACCAAGTTCCAGGTCAGCTTGTGTGCCCCCTGTCAACAGTCTCTTTTCCCTTAAGAGTCTATCAGACAGCGACAATGTCAGTTTGAAGAGGGAATACAGGGCTAAATTGGATTAAAGACAACTGATCATTATTTCCTAACTGGAATCAGGGTTCATAATGATCTCTCTAATCAGCTTCTTAGGTGGAGAGTCCTGATTCCAAAGCACTTTCTCATCCTCACATCACTCTTGGCCCCATAGATCCAGGCTTGGGTCCCCTATTCTTCAAGTAATATGTTCCCAATGGGCTATATTATCTCATACAAGAGGATGAAATGTCTGTCAAAGCCAGGTCTTGCTTCACTCCAGTGAAATACCCAAGTTCTATTTCATTCATTCAATTATTACTCCATGGGATGGCTAGGTGGCGTAGTGAGTAGAGCGCTGGCCCCAGAGTTGGGAGGACCCAGGATCGGTTCCAGCTTCAGATACTTAACATCCACACACACACACACACACACACACACACACCAAAAAAAAATTGGCTGTGTAACCTTGGGCAAGTTGCTTAACCCCAATTGCTTAAAAAAAATAATAATTACTCCATGCATCATCTCTTCTCCATGTTTCACATTCCATGATCCATATTTACCATCTGAAGGGCAGGCTTGGGTGTCTCAAAAGCCTGCTTGCAGGTTTAAACTTTAATAGCTTTATGGACTTTTGGAACACTTTGTATGAATGTTCTTAAACTAGTCTAGGAAATTGTGGGAACAATTAAAAACAGGTGTGAGCAGCTGCATGCTCTTCCCATGCAGCTGTCTACCTTTCAGTTCCATTGTCCTCAGAGCCTAATGCAAGGTCATGCAGCTGGTTAGGGGGAGAATTGGTGCCAGAGCTCAGTTGTCCCAAGGGTCAGGTCTTGGCATTGCTTGGCTTTATAGTACAATCTAAGGGGGAAAGATACAGTTTTTCCCAACCCCTATCTTTTACAAAAGGACAGGATGTTTTAGCCAGATTGAAGACTCTATGCCTTTGAAAAGCATGAGACATCCTGAAGCTTTATAAGAAAACCCCAGTGATCTTGTTTCTAAACAAAGTTATTTAAGAGCCATAATGGTTGAGCTCAACCAAGACTGTTAGTCATATTCCATGGCAAAATGAATGTTAGAACCGTACACTTGTCTTTCTCTGCCTTGAAGCACAACCCAAGATCAACTACTGATAGCTGCCATGACAGGTATAGGGAGTGTTTGCTCTGCCTTAGTTCCCCCAAACCCACTTGAAAGTGTTAGACTTCTAGTGCCTTATAAGACTCTTCCCAATAGGGCCATTAGGTCCCCAGGAGAGTAGCATGGAAATGGAATGTGTATGCTACATGGACCATGCTCTGCTGGCTCATCTGTTTCACTGCATGTGATTAATAGTAGCTGCCAGTGTGCAGGTGTCTCTACTCTCTCCCCAGGGACAAAAGAGAGGCCATTTCAGGGGTACCAGCCTTAAGCTTCTGAAGACTCCCTTGCCCTGGCTTCTGGCTCTCCAGTCAACAGTGGGGAAGTACTGGAAGGCACACCTCTAGTCTCCTAAGCTCAAAAGGGTAAGGGCTACTCCTTGGTGTATTGGCCAAAAGGTCAGAAGAACTGACTCTTTTTTTCCACCTCTCCCTCTAATTATAAAAATCTTGGAAAATCCCTTCTCCCTAATTTCTTCCTCTGTATAAAAGAGGAGCAGCCTTGGTATTCACTGGTATCCACTCCAGGTCCTGGGATCTGATTCCAATCCCTAATAATTTGAAGAAAGACAGATTATTATTATCTTTGATGATTTTATAGTCAAGGAAATGTAAGCTCAGAGAAGGAATTGACTTACCCAAGTTCTTACATCTGCTATGCGTCCAAGCAGGATTTAAATTGCTCTCAGTCTTTCATTACAAAAAGATGCCTTGAGCAAAAAAAAAAAAAAAGCAAAGCTACAAAAAAGAGTATTTCTTCTGACCTCTGAGATGTCAACCAATCAATCAGCAAATACTCATTTAACACCAATGTGTGCCAAGCACCATGGCAGACTGTGAGGATACAAGTACAAAGAATTAAACCATTCTCATTTGCAAGGAGTTTACTTTCCAGTGGTAGAGACAGGTGCATACAAAAATATAGAGAGAGTATAAATCGAAATTGAGTGAATATACATATTCAATAACTAATACAAATAACTAGTAGAAGTAGATAAATATGAGGTAGTTTGGTAGGGAAGGCTTCACGTGGAAGACAGAATTTGAATCACGTCTTTTTTTTTCTCTTTATTTTTAGCATTCTTTTTTTGTTGTTGTTTCAAATTCTCTCATTCTTTACTGCCCTTTCCCCACCCACTGAGAAGGAAAGCATTGTGATATCCCTTATACATTGAAGTCATGTAAAACATATTTCCTTATTAATCAAGAAAAAACAAGAAAATTAAGAAAATTAAAAATAACATGCTTCAATCTGCTCTCAGACTTCATGAGTTCTCTCTCTGGAGGTCATCATGAGTCCTTTGGAAATGTCATGAATTATTACATTAATCAGAATAGCTAAGTCTTTCACAATTAATCATTGTTATAATATTGCTGTTACTATGTACAATTTTCTCTTGGTTCTGCTCACTTCACTTTGTATCAATCCATGTAAGTATTCTCAGGTTTTTCTAAAACTATCCCCCTCTTAATTTCTTAAAGCACAAAAATATTTATTATATACCACAATTTGTTTAGCCATTCTTCAACTGATGGGCTTCACCTCAATTTTTAATTCTTTACCACTACAAAAATAGCTGCGGTACATATAGGAAATTTCCCTTTTTCTTTGATCTCTTGGAGATACAGACCTAATAATGATATTGCTAGGTTATAGAATACACAGTTTTATGGACCTTTGGTTGTTATTGTTGTTCAGTTATTTAGTCATGTATGACTCTTCATGACTCCGTTTGGAGTTTTCATTGAAAAGATACTAAAGTGGCTTGCCGTTTCATTCTCCAGCTCATTTTACAGATGAGGAAACTCAGGCAAACTGAGCTAAGTGATTTGCCCAGGGTCACAGAGCTAGTAAATGTCTGAGGCCAGAGCCCTATCCACTGTGCCATCTAAGTTGCCATGAATAACTTTGGGGTATTAAAATTCTTGAAACATGTCTTAAAATAAAGAGAAGAATTCTTAGAGGTGGCAATAAGGAGGGAGTTCATTCCACACATGTAAAATGGCCAGTGCAAAGTCACAGAGATGAGAAACAGCCTGTTATGTGTAAAGAACAACTGGTTAAATCTGGTTGAATCACAGAGTGTAGAAAGGTGAGTAGTGACCAATGAGGAAGGAAAGATAGGGCCAAGTTGTATAGAACATTAAAAGGTAAACAGAGGAATTTGCATTTGATCCTAAAGGCAATAGGAAATCAGAATTTGACTGAGTGGGGAAAGCATTTGGTCATGTTTGTATTAAAGAAAAATTATTTTAGTGAAAGTGTGCTGTAATCGACATAAGTAAGGAGAGACTTGAGGCAGAGAGACCAATTAGGAGGCTGTTGGCAATAATCTAGGCAAATACCAATTAGGGTAGGTGTAAATGGAGAGAAACAGTAAGATGTATTATAAAGCTCAAAATCACAAGATTTGGTGATGGATTTGATATATAGGTTAAGGGAAAGTTAGGAATTCAGGTTCATATTAAGATTATGAACTTGGAAAACTGGAAAGATGATAGTGTCTTCCACACAAATAAGGAAGTGTGGAAGAAGGGGGGTGTGCTTTGTGGGGAAATATTGTGAGCTAAGTTTTACATATATATTATATATATATGTATATTATATATATACATATATATACACACACACATATATATATATATATTGAGTTTAAGATGTCTCCAGAGTATCCAGCTTGAAATGTCCAATATGTAATTAGTAATTCAAGACTGAAGCTAAAGGGAAATATTAAGGCTGTATATATAGACCCAGTAGATATTCACATAGAAATGATAGCTAAATCCATGAGAACTGATGAGGAGAGAGACAGAGGCAGAGGCAGACCAACAGAGAGAGAGGCAGAGAGATGGACATAGAGACAGAGGTAGAGAGACAGAAACAGAGAGACAAAAATAGAGAAGGAGAAAGAAGACAAGAGTAGAGAGAGAAGAAAGAGAAATCCCATTTAAACTTACTGTAGACATTATAAAATATTTGGGAATCTACCTGCCAAAACAAACCGAGGACCTATATGAATACAACTACAAAACACTTTTCACACAAATAAAGTCAGATCTAACTAACTGGAAAAACATCAATTGCTCATGGCTGGGTCAAGCTAATATAATAAAAATGACAATTTTACCTAAATTCAATTATATATTTAGTGCCATACTAATCAATTTACAAAAAAAACTACTTTATAGAGCTAGAAAAAATAGTAACAAAATTCATTTGGAAGAACAAAAGGTCCAGAATATCAAGGGAATTGATGAAAAGAAATGCTAGGAAAGATGGATTAGCTATACCAGATTTTAATCTGTATTATAAAGCAGCAGTCCTCAAAACTACTTGGTACTGGCTGAGGAATAGAGTAGTGGATCAGTGGAATAGATTGGGTACACAAGACTCAGCAGTCAATGAGTATAGTAATCTATTTTTTGATAAACCCAAAGACCCCAGTTTTTGAGATAATAACTCACTATTTGACAAAAACTGCTGGAAAAACTGAAATGTAGTATGGCAGAAACTGGACATAGACCATTATCTAACACCATATACCAAAATCAAGTCTAAATGGATGCAGGATCGAGGTGTAAAGGCTGATACTGTAAGCAATCTGGGAAAGCAAGGAATAGTTTACCTGTCATATTTGTGGAGAGGGGAAGGCTTTATGACCAAACAAGAATTAGAGATCATTATAAAATGAAAATGGATAATTTTGATTAAATTAAATTGCAAATGCTTCTGTATAAACAAAGCCAATGAAACCAAGATTAGGAGTGAAATGGAAAATTGGGAAAGATTTTTAAAATCTATGTCTCTAATAAAGGCCTCATTTCTAAAATATACAGAGAATTGAGTCAAATCTATAAGAATACAAGTCATCCCCCAATTGATAAATGGTCAAAGGATATGAACAGGCAGTTTTCAGAGGATGAAATTAAAGATATCTACAAGCATATGAAAAAATGCTCTAAATTACTATTGCTTAGAGAAATGCAAATCAAAACAACTCTGAGGTATCAATTCTCACTGGTCAGATTTACTAAGATGACAAAACAGGAAAATGACAAATGCTGGAGAGGATGTGGACAAATTGGAACACCAAAGCATTGCTGGTGGAGTTGTGAACTGATCCAACTATTCTGGATAGCAATCTGGAATTCTGCCCAAAGGGTTATAAATAATTTCATACCCTTTCATGCAACTATACCACTTCTAGGGTTGTATCCCAAAGAGATCATAGAAGTGGGAGGAAGACCCATATATACAAAAATATTTATAGCAGCTCTTTTTGTGGTAGCAAAGAATTGGAAATTAAGGGACTGCCCATCAATTGGGGAATGGCTGAACAAGTTGTGGTATATGCATGTAATGGAATACTATTATGGTATAAGAAACAAGGAGCAGATGGACTTCATATTTACGTGGAGAGGCTTATATGAACTGATGCTGAGTGAGAAGAGTAGAACCAGGAGAAATCTGTACACAATTACAGACACAATGTATGTGTGATGACCAACTTTGATAGACTGGACTCTTCTCAGCAATGCAGGGTTATAAGTCAGCCCCGAAAGACTCATGATGGAGAGAAATGTCTATACGCAGAGAAAGAACTGAGTCTGAATCTAGATTGAAGCAAACTACCTGCTCTTTTTCTTTTTCTTGCTTGGTTTTGTTTCCTCTTTCCCATTGTTCATTCCATCTGATACAATCTGTCTTTATAACCTGACTACTGTCTAATGTGAAAGTATTTGCAGATCCTATACTTGATTGTACGCCACCATGGGGGGTGGGAAGGGAAGGAGAGAGAAAACTTGAAACTCAAGAAATTGTGGAACTGAATCTTATAAACTAAAAGTAAACAAATGAATTAATAAAGACAAAAAATTTAAAAAAGAGTAGAAAGAGAAACAAGTCAAGAGTGCTTAGGAAAGAACCTTGAGGAACCTTCACAGTTAGGGAGTATGATATAAAAAAAGAAAAAATCAGAAAGGGAGATTGAAAAAGGATGGTCAGACAAATAGGAAGAGAACCAAGAGTGATCATGTCAATACCTGGAGAAGAGAGAGTATCCAGGAGGTGAGGATGTCCCTACGCGTCAAATGAAGCTGATAGGTCAAGAAAGATTAGAATTAAGCAAAGATCATCAGATTTGGCAATTAATAAACCATTCCTAACTTTGCATAGGGCACTTTCAGTTGAGTAATGAGGTTAGATAAAATAGATGAGGCAACAATAATAGATGATGGAAATAAGGCAGAGATGGCCAACTTTTATTTTGCATCTATCTTCTCTGACAAGGAAAATAATCTTCAACCTGGAAAGAATATAACAAAACATCTAAGAGTAGGTTAAGTCCTGATATGCATAGGGAGATAGCAAGAGCTGCTTCTGATAAGTTCGGTTTGCCAGGTTCAGTTGAACTGTATCCTAGAGGACTGACAGAACTGATGAGTGTGACTGCTGCGCCATCTTTGAAAGATGGTGGAAAATGGAAGAGGGTAAATAATATCCCCTAAAAAAGAAGAGAAAGTGGAGACTGCAAACTTTAGAACAGTAAACTTGATTTGATTCCTGGCAAAAAAAATTTGAGAATGTATTATTAAATGTATCATTAGTGAACCTCTAGAAAAGGAATTAGAAATCACAAAGAAGAATCATGGCTTCATGAAAAAGACATTATGTCATACTATCTTTATTTCCATTTTTGTCAAGATTACTAGGTTGGCAGTAGATTACATGTGCATAATAGCAAAGTTGGTTTGTTTGTTTCTTTAATGTATGACCCTAAAGTTTGTCCCTAAAACAAAGGTCCATCTTTTTAACACCAATTTTCTTCTGGTGATGCTATATGGCTATGAGTCAGAACACTCTGAGGAACTGAAATTGAAGATCACTAAAATGGAAATGCAAAACTCCTAGTAGCCTGAAACATGTTTTAAATGAGGAATTATGTAGAAAAAGTTACACATTGGGAAGACCCGTGGTGGTGAACTTAGGAGAGGACATCCACAAGAGTCACACACAACAGGTAGGCATGAATTATTTGTGATCTGTGTTGGAAAGAGTACTCACATATTTTAGATCAGAGATGCATTGGAGTAAAGGAGCCCCAAAGCAAGATATCAAGGGAATGCTGTAGATACAATTTCTCAGATTCTAGGAAAATACTTGATGAAATGCAATTTGTTTTTCTTTTGAAAAGCTGAGACCTATATAACAGTAGGCTTGGGTAGATTTAGACCTGGTGAAATGAATGAACCCTAAAATAGTGATTAGTAGATTCATGTCAACTTGGAAGGAGATCTCTAGCATGGGAATTACCCAATTATCTGTGCTCTATCCTCTACTATCTACCATTTTTACCAATGAATTGGATAGATGGCATGCATATAAAATTTGAAGGTGACAGAAATCTAGGAGAGATTATGTTGAATATGTTGAATAACAGACTTAAGCCAAGGAGCTCATCTCAAATAGGACAAATCTAAAAACATGAAATATAATATGGGGTAAATGCGAACTCTTTCACATAGATAAAAATAATCAGCTATTTTTCAGAAAATACCATGGGATTTTAGTGAATTACAAACTCAAGATGAGACAACAGTGTGATATGGTGGCCCCAAAAGTTGATGGAAGCTTATCCTGCATTAAGAAGCAAAGTTCCAATGAATAAGGATCTAATATGACCATTTAACCAGCCTTGTTCAGACCACATCTGGAGTATTGTGTTATGAGTTCCACACTGTATTGTTTTTAAAGCAATTGGGGTTAAGTAACTTGCCCAAAGTTACACTGCCGGGTTTTTGTGTGTGTGTGTGTGTGTGTGGATGTTAAGCATCTGAGGCCGGAACTGATCGCAGGTTCTCCTGACTCCAGGGCCAGCACTCTTACTCACTGCACCACCTAGCCGCTCCTCCACACTGTATTTTTTTTAATTATGTATTTTCTACAAATTACATGTAAAAGCAATTTTAACTTTAAAAAAAATTGAGTTCCAAATTCTCTCCTTCTTTGCTTTGTTGCATCCTTAAGAAAACGAGCAATTTTAAATAGATTATACATATGTGCAGTGTAAAGCTACACACAAGCAGCTTTCCAGAGGACTGCTGCTGTGAACAGCTTTCAAGATTCTGATTACATAGTATAATGAGCTCTCTATTTATTCAATAACAAATCAGAGCAAAACATTTATAGCAAATAAAGGAACGGCATTCAGAATGTTACCACTTATCACAGAAAATCAAAATACAGCATTCACAATTACATAATAACAACAACTTATCACAGAAAATGACCACATAGTGTTCACCAAAGTGGTCACATATTTTTTAACAAAGTACAATCATTTAGTCAATCAATCACTTAGTAACTCAATCATTCAATCATAAAGTACAAAAGGTCAAAGTCTTCCACTCATGGGGCACACTAAGTTACAAATAAGTCACTATTCAGTCATCAGTCACTATTCAATCATCAGTCGCTACTCAGTCATCAGTCACTGCAGTACCCTCTTAAGGGGTAATGGAAAATACACAGGCCATCCACCCCTCAGTCACAAGTAAATCACAATTTCATCACTACTCAGTACCCACAGAGAGGTTTTTTCATATTGACTCAGGGCAGGCTTTCAGCTTCCATGATTCCTCTTCCATGGTCCCAGCTCCTGCCCTAATCTAACCAACTGCCACCTGAGTTCAAAGCCAGACAGCTCCCAGCTCCTTGTCCAGCTCTCCATGCAGTTCCTGCTCTGTATTGAAGCTCACAGTATCCAGGCCACCTCAAGTCCTTCACAGCTTCTGTTCCTGGGAAGAGAAAACTTAACAGAGCCATGGACAGACAAAGTACCAACACCACAGACAAGCTTTCTCTGGCAGCTCCAGCTAGCTCTTGGAAATCCTCAGCAGCTCTGGCTGGCCCTCAGAAGTCTTCAACAGCTCCATTCTCAAAGTCAAAATCACTTTCTCCCATTCTCAAAATCAAAATCACTTTCTCCATGGAAGTTCCAGTCCAGCAGCAGCAGCCCAGCCTTCAGGTGCTCATCCCAAGGAGTTCTGACTTTCCCAGCTGGGATTTTTCCTTATATACAGTATTTCTCCTCACTATTCAGGCCCTTCCTGTTACATCAGCAAGAGGGGTTCATACTTTATGTTTCTTTAACAGAGGCTTTATTTGAAACTAGGTGGTAAGTACCTCTCAGCTTAGAAATACAAAGGAATCTTCAAATTTCATTACCATTACATTCCAACCCTCCAGGATACTTGGCCTTACAATCTCAATCCAAATGACCAAGGATCCTGAAAGAAATAAAGTCACTATACTTTGTAATCCTGCCAACTAAGCCATAATGTAAAGCCACGCACAAGCAACTTTCCAGAGGACTGCTACTATGAACAGCTTTCAAGGTTCTGATTACAAAGTATAGTGCCTCTATTTGTTCCAGAATCCATGGCCATTTAGATTGAGATTGTAAGATCAAAGATCCTGGAGGGGTGGGATGCAATGGCTAGCATGGAAGTAGTTCACACCTTGTTTCAGCTATTGAATTAACACCTTGTTTCAGTTCAAGCTTCTTTTGAGTCTTGCATCAATTCTGTTAAGAAATAGAATGTGTGAACCCCACAACTTGTGAAACTTAGTACTCATGAACTCCTGCAACAGGAAGAGAGGAGCTAATGACCATATATAAGGAGAATTTCCAGGCTAGAGACAGCAGAACTGAGAAGAGGACTCTTGTGGTGGCAGAGTCAAAAAGGAGAAAACTTGTGGTATCCCCGAACTCTGTCTGCTCTGTCTGTGTTGGTATTTGTTTGTGATACTTTGTACAGAAACCCTAGGACCTTACTGGAAGCCCTGAAAGAGGATTTTCTGGTTGTAAGTTTACAGAAGTCCTCTATGTTAATGATGTGGTTAAATGGGCATATTAGCTCCTTATTCATTGGAACTTTGCTTCTTAATGCAGAATAAGCTTCCATCAACTTTTGGGGCCACCATATCACACTGTTGTCTCATCTTGAGTTTGTAATTCACTAAAATCCCATGGTATTTTCTAAAAAATAGCTGATTATTTTTATCTATGTGAAAGAGTTCGCATTTACCCCATATTATATTTCATGTTTTTAGATTTGTCCTATTTGAGATGAGCTCCTTGGCTCAAGTCTGTTATTCAACATATTCAACATAATCTCTCCTAGATTTCTGTCACCTTCAAATTTTATATGCATGCCATCTATCCAATTCATTGGTAAAAATGGTAGATAGTAGAGGATAGAGCACAGATAATTGGGTAATTCCCATGGGTCTGAGTTGATTTCACAGGCAGATAGTGAATTGATGATGGTGCCAGCAATGTGCATGAACATTATTGTGGCTCTATCAAGCTTTGTCTTCCCATAAACAGTAACTGTGACGGACTTGAGGTGGACTGGACACTGTGAACCTCAATAGGGAATAGAAAATGAATGAAGAACTGGACAAGGAACTGGGAGCTGCCTACTTTTGAACCCAGGTAACAGCTGGAGCTGGGACCATGGAAGAGGAATCATGGAAGCTGAGAGCCAGCCCCAAGTCAAGCTGAAAGAAGACTTTACTTGGATACTGTGTACTGACTGAGAAGATTATGATTTACTGTGACATAGGGGTGAAAAACTTTGACTTTTGCACTTTGTGAATGAATTAAGGATTTTGTGATTGACTAAATGAATGTACTTTATTTAAAACTATGTGACCACTTTGGTGAAAACTGTGTGGCCATCTTAGTGATAATTTATTGAGTTGTGACATGGTGAATGATGCATTTGATTTTCTGTGAATGTTTTGCTCTGATTTGTTATTTAATAAACAGAGAGTTCACTATACTATGTAATCAGAACCTTGAAAGCTGTTCATGGCAGCAGTCCTCTGAAAAGCTGCTCCTGCATGGCTTTACATGTAGGCATGCAAAACATATTTCCCTATTAGTAATGTTGCAAAAGAAAACACAGACAAAAATTAAAACCAAGACAAATAAGGTTTTAAAAAAAAAGTGTGCTTCAATATATATTCAGACTCCATCAGTTCTTTCTCTGAAGGTAGATAGCATTTTTCATCCGAAGTCCTTCAGTATTGCTTTGGATCATTGTATTGCTGAGAATATCATGGCTGATCATCATACAACATTGCTATAACTGTGTACAATGCACTTCTGGTTCTATTCATTTCACTTTGCATCAGTTCATACAAGTCTTTATAGGTTTTTCTGAAGCCATCCTGCTCATCATTTCTTACAACACAATAGCATTCCATCACAATCATATACCACAACATATTCTGCCATTTCCCTGTTGATGGACATCCCCTCGTTCTTTGCCACTGAAAAAAAGGAACTGATATAAATATTTTTGTACATATAGATTCTTCATTTTTTCATCTCTTTGGGATTATAGACTTTATAGTGGTACTGCTGGGTCAAAGAGTATGCACAGTTTTATATCCCTTTGGGCATAGTTCCAAATGGCTCTCCAGAATGGTTGGATCAGTTCACAACTCCAGCAACAGTGCTTTTAGCGTTCCAATTTTTTGAGTTTCACATTTTGGAAAGTATATTTATAAGCTAGAAAGAATCCAGAGGAGGATAGTCATGATGGTGGAAGACTTTTAGAATGTGTGCTAGGAGAATCAGTTGAAGGAAATGGAGATATGCTTAGTCGAAAGGTGAGAAGGTGTAGTGAGGACATGATAGTTGTCTTATAGTATTGTTACAAATGAAATTAAGGTAAACTGAGGAACCAAATTCTGAGAATTATCAACTTGTCAGTAAAATACAAATTTACCAATAAATAGGATTTAGCTTCCTCAGCAAAGGTAAGATCCTAAGTGAGGGAGACAGCTCTCTTTTATAGTTTTGGAAAGTACAGAACAAAGAACAGAATTTCATAAGTGGTGAACAAGTAATGATTACTTACAAAAGGCAGACATCCTGAATAGTGAAATCAATATGACTGATTACAAAGCTGAGGCATGGGGGATAATATGATTGGTTGGGAATTGGGAATAAGGGACTAGAAACAACTGCCTCTCTCCCTTCTCTAAGAAATGTTCATTGTTTGAGTTCACCTGCAAAATCAGAGATAATGGACCTGACTTCTTTGGATAATAAACCAGACATCTTTGAAGGATAGCTTGGTGGTGCATCAGACTCCCTGTTGTCCACCCACATCCCTCCAGGACAGCAGTTTCCTTGAGGCAAGAATAGAACTGTGACTAGTAAGAGAATTGGATTTCTAAACTTAACTCATTATAGGCCAGTTGAATTTCTGTACTAAGTTGAGAGAAAAAAAGAACTATGACTTAGGCAGTTAAAGGATAAAATCTGTAAGTAGGATCAATTAAAAAATGAAACAGAACCAATCTGATTATTTCAGTCTGCAAAGGGCTGTGCCGTGGAAGAGGGATTAGAATTGTTCTGCTTGGACCCAGAGGGCAGAAGTTAGTGAGAAGCAGATTTAGGATTGATTTAAGGAACACTTTCCTAACAATTAGAGCTAAGCAGAAAAAGCATAGACTATTTCAGGAAATAGTGGACTCCTGCTTCCTAGAGGTCTTCAAAGAGATGCTGGAGGATTCATTGGGCAGACTCTTATAGAGGAGATTCTGATTCAGGAACAGGTTGGATTAGATGGTCACTGAGGCCCTTTCCAAAGCTGAGTTTCCATGAATCTGTGAAGTATTTGCAGATAAATATTTTTCTCTGCTTCCTGTTGATGCCCTTGAAATTTCTCCCAAGGTCTGACATGTCGATGTCAAATGGCAACATGGTCTCCAGCTAGAACCCCACATTCTGAACTTGCAAATTTGCCCCACGGGAGGTCTTACAGATTCATCCAGACAATGTAACTTGCTGAGCCTCAGCAGTGTGCTCTCCTTTGAGAACCAAAGAAAGAGCTGAGTACTTCCCTAAATCAAGGCTGATAAATGCACCTGGAAGCCCAACTCCTCAGATTCCACCTTTCCCACAAAGCCTTCCTTGACTGACATCAATTGCTATCCTCACCCCCATTGAAAATACTATGCTGAGATATCACATAGCACTTTTTGCCTCTCTAATGCTTATCTTCTAGAGTATAATTATTATGTAGGTTGCAATTATAATTCTACATATTGCACCTATCTGTATGTCTTTCCCTCTACTAGACTGTAGGAGGAGAGGAACCCAATCTTCTCTATCTTTTGTACTTTTTCCAACACATAGCACTAAAGTTCTGTACATAACAATCACTTATTTAAGCAGGTAATGTAGCAAGTGGAGAGACTACTAGAATTATACTCAGATGTCCCCAATTAAAATCCTAGCTCTACCCCTTATTAGCTGTGTGACCTTGGGCAAGTCCCTTAACTTCTGGGATTTGGTTTCCACATCAATAAAATGAGGGGTTTAGACTAGATATTCTCTAAGGGTAATTCTAACTCCAATGCTATGATCATAAGTAGTAATAGTATCCTGTACCAGCACTATGCTGGGTACTAGAACCGCAAAGTTAAAACAAAACTAGTCCCTGCCCTTGAGCTTACTTTCTACTAAGGAGAAACAACTCATACACAGATAAGTAAATGTGAATCGTATGCCACGTAAATACAAAACACTACAAAGTGGGAGGGCCTTAACAACTGCAGCATTTGGGAAACATCTCATGCAATATGCGGCACTTGAGTTTAGCCTCTGATAAATCTACAGATTACAAGAGGTAGGAGGGCAGACCTGCTACTGTTGAACAAATATTATTCCAGGTGCTTAATAAATGCTGAAGCAGGCATTATGAGGTTGGTCAGCCATTGAAGACATCAAGGTCATCCATTCTTTCCCAGGTTGTCACCAGTCTTCTTGACTTTTGTGTTACCACTGGAGTCCGACAGCTCTGGAAGAGAGAAGGAGGCTAATGATTTTGTACATCTCCGCCTCACTTAAATCCAATTCATGCATACGTCAAGATGTCACCCTGTGACTTCATTGGTCCTCTTTGAAAATGAAGCGACAAGCCACCCGCAGCCAGAAAAAGAAATCCAGAACCTGAGTCCAGATTGAAGCAGACTATTTATTCCCTTTTTTTGGTTGTTGTCTTTTGTGTTTTTCTTTCTTGTGGCTCCTCACGTTCATTCTCATTCTCCTACACAACATGAGTGATGTGGAAAGGAAATAAGTAGGCCCTGAATAAAAAAACAAAGTGAAGGACAAACAGCAACAAACATAAACTAAAAGGAATTCCTGTAAAGACTGGATTAATGGGTAAGTGAGTGAATGAATGAAAGAAATGTGGTACAAGAAGCAACTTCCCAATGTGGCTGGCGACATATTCATGCTCTAACAGAAAGCCTGGAGAGTGCTGTTTGATCAGCCTCCTGCAATTACCTTTTTTTTTTCTTTTTGGAGTGGGGGAAGGCAGGGCAATTGAGGTTGACTTGCCCAAGGTCACACAGCTAGTAAGTATTAAGTGTCTGAGGTCATATTTGAACTCAGGTCCTCCTGACTCCAGGGCTGATGCTCTATTCACTGCACCACCTAGCTGCCCCCTGCAATTATTTTTTAATCAAGGCAAAAGTCCCCTGGAAAGTTGTACAGACTCTGATGTGAGACTGAAATTTAACTTTCTAAAGTTGTTGTTTGGTTGTTTTGGGTACAATTTTGAAATCTTACAATGTGATTAAAATATATGATCAATTTGAAAATACTATTTGTTCCAACCCTCCCAATCATAACACAGTCGATAACTTGAGACCATGCAAGAAAAAGAGACATTTTCAGGGGTCTATAAGGTAACTCATGTTTAAGTTCATCTTTTGCTTTTCTAATTTGGAAAATTGAATTTTCTAAATGGAAGACCAGTCAAATCCTCTGACAATCAATTGTATTCCAACATACTCTGTCAATAAAGTTTTTGTTTGCCTGTTCACTTCTTTCTTTCTTTTTTTTTGCTTTTTGGAGTGGGGAGGGCAGGAAAATTGGGGTTAAGTGACTTGCCCAAGGTCACATGGCTAGTAAATGTCATGTCTGAGGCCAGATTTGAACTCAGGTCCTCCTGACTCCAGGGCCAGTGCTCTACTCACTTTGCCACCTAGCCACCCCACCTGTTCACGTCTTTCATATAATTCTCAATCAAACAAATTTTCATCAACAGAATAATTTGGGCACTTTCTGGAACACATTAAATACTCAACAAAACACTTATTGACTTGGTTTGTTGAGCTATTGCTGTGACTATGGGAGTATAAAGAAGCAATTAAATGTGAGATATGTGGA
The DNA here is from genome assembly GCF_028583685.1 of Petaurus breviceps papuanus. Lineage (NCBI taxonomy): Eukaryota > Metazoa > Chordata > Mammalia > Diprotodontia > Petauridae > Petaurus > Petaurus breviceps. The sequence goes on from NW_027185809.1 coordinate 4,945,152, forward strand.
AGTAGAACAGACAAGGTTTGGCAACTATATGTATGGGTTGAAGGAGAATGAGGAGAGGCAGATGACATCAAGAGGATGAACCTAAATAACTGTAAGACTGCTGGTCCCTTCAATTGGAAGAGTGAAATTTAAAAGAGATGGTTTGGGGTGGGAGAACTGAGGCCCAAAAAGGCCTTCTCTAAGGGCAACACAGGGAGTAAGTGACTAAGGCAGAATTTAAAGGCAGGTCCTCTGATTCCAAAGTCAGTCATTTTTCACTCTTGACTGAACTGAATTGAATTAAACTCAATCTGGGGGGAAACACTGAATGGTACTCATATATAACCCTCTTCTTAATGTAGTCTAGGAATTGCTATATATTTTCTGTATCAGTACAAAGAAGAGATTTTAAGCGATCACTTTGCCCAGCCCCCAGGTGAAGCTGAGAAAAGGTCAAGACCTTGCCTAAATTCACAGACCTAGTGAATTAATGGCAGAGCTGGGTCTAGAATTCAGGTATCTTGATTCTAGGAATGCACTGCAGTTAGCTCCAAAAGAGTAGAGCTTGCTGTTAAATTTTCAATGTTATCATTAATACCTCAAAATTGAAAAATGCTGCAAATCAGGATTTGATTTGCTTCGTTGATTGTCTAGCATCAGAAAGTAATAGAGAAAGTATTAATAATATAGATTAGACCCAAATGTGTCATACACACTTTTTTTTGTTGTTTTGGCTTGCTGAGTATTAAACATTTATTGGCATAGCCTTGTTTGATTGCCATTCTAGATTTCTTTCCACTACATTATGCCCCCCTCCACACCTTCATTCCACACCTTCATCACTCCAAAGTTCCATCAAAAGTGGGTCATGCCCAAATAAAATTTTGCTTCTAAACAATCTATTGAGTCTAGATTAGACAGTCTATTAAGTCTAATTTGGCTTAATCTCTGTTCTTTGGAACAAGGAAACAGAGGAAAAGATAGTCCCTTAGAGGCATCAGGAGTATAATACCTCCTCTTCCCGATGTCTTACTTCTTCCAGTTAATTTGCAAGTCACATCTCCCATAATTAGTAAACACAACTAAAGGACTCAGCAGTGGCTTTGTGATTGCAAGTGTAGTTAACATTTTATCCCAGCCCTTTGTCATCCTGTCCCTTCCAATGCTTGTTAAATTTATTAAGTGACTCCAGTTACTGATTCTCCTCATTTCTAAAAATGGTCAGAGCATCAACACAGAACATATATCTGGATCTGGTTCCATCTTTTCTTATCTTTCCTGACAAACCACTCTCCTCCACATTTTTATTGCTGTAATAGATGATTCTCACATGACATAATTCATATTCCTGTCTGGCCACCTTCTTGGCTGAAAACACATCATTTCAGGTTCTCACTTTTCTTTCTGTCTTTTTCAGTTTTTATTAACCTCTGCTTCTTGGGATTCTTTTCAAATAACCTTCAGTCCCTTGGGCAAAGTGTACCTGACCTGTGTCACTGAAGGAACCCTGTTGGGTTCATGTTAGTGGATGTTACTGGTTATTATCTCCAACATTCAGAAAACCCTCATGCAGCAGCAAAATTTACAGCTAATCTGGATCATTTTTGAGACTTCTCTGCCTTTGCTATAGGGTTCTTTCCTCATTAGGGGAGCTCAATGCTCCATGCTTTCATGAGAGGCAAAAGCAGACTTGTTGAGAGAAGGGAGATCTGACCTTGAATCTCTTCAGCCCTTTTGTCTTCCAACTTTGAGAGAGAAGATGGACAATGTCAGCCACACTTTGGTTTACTACAGGGAGAAAAGGACTATGGGAAGAAGCCTACTTAGATCATGTCCTTATTCTCAGCTTACTACACTAAATACCTTGGAAAATTTTTCTCTTTGGGTAAGGTCTGGGACTCTTTCTTGGTTGAACTGAGATATCTTACTTCCACTGGGAAAACTCCTTCAATCTGTATTGTCTTGGATATATTCTCATATGTATGCTTTCTCTGATTTCTGTTTTTATATTGACTTGGATAAATGGGATTCTTTGATTTAAAAAAAAATGAAAGAAACATCACCATGGATTCAGCCATCCCGTTAGATTGTTCCACTGTTGTCAGAAAGGCAAAGGCAGCTAGGTGGTGATAAATCTCTGGATCTGGAGTCAGGAAGACCCCAGTTCAAATCTGGTGCCTGACACTTGCTTGCTGTGTGACTCTGGGCAAGTCACTTAATCTCTCATAGCCTCACTTTCCTCATCTCTAAATTGGGGGTGGTTGTGAGGATAAAATCAGATAGTATTTGTAAAGTACTTTGCAAGCCTTAAAATACAATATAAATGTAAAAAAGATAGAAGTTGTCAATGCATCCTTTACAGATCATAATGCAATGAGAATAGGAATTGGTTCAGGGACCAGAAACAAAAGATATAGCTGTATATGGAAACTTAACAATGAAATCTTAAAGAATGAGTCAAAGAACAAATCATGTAAACAATTAATAACTATGTAAAAGAAAATGATAGTGATGAAGCAACATACCAAAATTTCTGGATAAAGCTAAAGCAGTCCTCAGAGGGGAAATCATATCCTTACACTAACAAAATAAAGTAACAGAAGATTAATGAACTGAATATGCATTTTAAAATTAGAAAATCAATAAGTAAGTGAACTTAAAGTAAAGTCAGAAGGAGAGATATTAAAAATGAGAAGGGAAATAGGTAAATTGAGAAAAAACATAGAAATGATAAATAAAACTAAACCTGGCTCTTTGAAAAGACTTAAAAAATTGCCTCAGCTAACCTGCTTAAAAAGAAGAGAACAAAAAATCAATAAAATACCAAATGAATGAGGCAAAACCATAGTAAAACTAAAAGAAATCAAATGAATAATCAGAGCATTATGCAATTATATGCTAACAAAACTGAAATCACAAAAGAAATAGAGAAATACCATCAAAAGTATAAAACACCCAAGCTATCAGAAGACTAAATAGAGATCTTAAATAACCTGATCTCAGAAAAGAAAATAGATATAACTATAAAGGAAATACCAAAAAAAAACTACTGAAGGTGATGGATTCACAAGAGAAATCTATCAAACCTTTAAAGGATAGTTAGTATCCATAATTCACAAATTATTTTCAAAAATTGAAAGAGAAAGCACCTTAACAGAATCCATTTATGAGACAAAGTACTAACACCTAAATAAGGAAAAGATAAAATTCAGAAGGAAAACTATAGGCCAATATCATTAACAAACATTGATTCAAATATTGTAAATAAAATCCTGTAAATAAATTGTTGTAAATAAAATATAAAAAAGTTATTATAAATAAAATCCTGTAAATAAATTATTGTACATAAAATCAAATATTGTAAATAAAATAGACAGCAATGATTTAGGATCAAGTACAATCTATGCCAGAGCATGAAAAGATGGTTTGACATTAGAAACACAATCAACATAATTTGTTGTTCAGTCACTTCTGACTTTTTGTGAACCTCATTTGGGGTTTTTTTGGCAAAGATATTGAAGTAGTTAGCCATTTCTTTCTTCAGTTCGCTTTACAGATGAGGAATCTGAGGCAAACAAGAAAACTGGCCTGCCCAGGGTCACACAGCTAGTAAATCTCTGAGAACAGATTTGAACTTGGGTCTTCCTGACTCTAGGCCTGGTGTTTTATCCAATTATGCTAAAAAAACAGAACATCCCAAACCACATGATCATGTCAATAGATCCAGAAAAAGTCTTTGACAAAATATAACATTCATTTATGCTAAACAAACAAAAACTCTTCAGAGGATATTCATGGAGGAATCTTTTCCTTTTTAGCATCATAAAAATCATCTATTTAAGACCAAGAGAACACACCATATGCAACAGGGTCATAGTAGAGCCTTTTCCAATAAATATAGAGTGAAGTAAGGCTGTCAGAACTCCCTACTATTATTTGATATTATTCTGGAAATGCTAAGAAAGGGGCAGTTAGGAGGCACAGTGGATATAGCATTCAGCCTAGAGTCAGAAGATTCCTCTTCCTGGGTTCAAATCTCTCCTCAGATACTTACTACCTATGTGACTCTGAGAAAGTCACTTAACCCTGTTTGCCTCAGTTTTCTCACCTGTAAAATGATCTGGAGAAGGAAATGGCAAACCACTCTAGTATCTTTGCCTAGAAAAGCCCAAAATGGGCCTAAGAGTTGGACACAACTGAACAACAAAAAAGGAGATAAAACTATTCCTGTTTGCTGACAATATGATAGTTTACTTGGAAAATACAAGGGAATCAGAAAAAATAATAAATGATACAATTAATAACCTGAGCAAAGTTGTAGACTACATAGTAAATCCTCAAAAATCAATAATATTTCTATGTAATAATAACAAAACATAAGAAGGTATAATGGAAATGGAAATTCCATTCCAAGTAAACAAAATACATAAATTATCTGGGGATCAACTTTCCAAAGCACACAAAAGACATAAAGATTCAATTCCAAAGTGTTCCTTAAAGAAATAAAGAATAACCTAAATAGCTGGAGGGATATTCAGTGTTCGTGGCTAGGTTGTGCCAATATAATAAAAATGACAATACAGTCAAAATTAATATACAATCTTAATGCTATACCAATCAAATTACCAAGGGAATACTTTGCAGAGCTGGATAAAATAATAACAAAATTCATTTGGAAAAATAAAAGATTTTAAATATCCAAGGAAATAATGAAAAGAAGTAAAGAGTGAAAGAAGAATAGTACTCAAACTAAAAGAAGCAGTCATAAAAACTATTTGGAATTGGTTGGAGAATAGAGAGGTAAACCAATAGAGCAGACTAAACAAATGAGATTCAAAAATAATAGGATTCAATATCCCAGAATTTAATAAAGTGGAAAATATAAATTATGCAGGGGAAAAACCTCCCTATTTGACAAAAACTGCAAAGCAGAAATTAGGCTTAGACTACATCTTTTTTTTTTAAAGCAATTGGGGTTAAGTAACTTGCCCAAGGTTACACAGCCAGTTATTTCTGGGTGTGGTGCTGAGTATCTGAGCCCAGATTTGATCCAGGTCATCCCGATACTGGAGCCGGTGCTCTTACTCGCTGAGCCACCTGGCCACCCCTAAGCAATTGGGGTTAAGTAACTTGCTCAAGGTTACATGGCCAGGTGTTTCTGGGTGGGTGCTAAGTGTCTGAGCCCGGGATTCGATCTCCAGGTCTTCCAACACTGGAGCCGGTGCTCTTACTCGCTGTGCTACCTGGCCGCCCATTTAGACCACATCTTAAAACACACACCACAGCATAGTCTAAGTGGAGTATGTGATGTTAATATTAAAGATCATGCTATAAAATGACTAGAAGAGAACAGATCATATTCCTCTCTGAACTAACAAAAGAAATAGAGAAATATCATCAAAAATATGTTATGAGCAAGAGATGTATTCCAAAGGATAGAGCTAATTACAAAAGATAAAATAGATAACTTTTACTACTTAAACTGGAAAGCTTCTGCAAAAACAGCATTAATACATGTAGGATAAGAAAGCAGTAATCAAATGGGATGAAAATTTCTCTGATAAAGGTTGATATCCAAGATACATAAACTATAGACACACGTGTGCATTTCAAGCACACACACATCCCAATCTCCAATAGATTAACAGTCAACTGATACAACGGAACAATTCTCAGAACTGCAAAGTATTCACAATCACATTTTTTAAAGTTTCAAATGGCTAATTGTAAGAGAAATATAAATCAAAAGAACAGATGTTTCACCTCACATCCTGAAAATTGGCAAAAAAAAATTTCAATAGTCAATGCTTAAGGGGTTGTTTGCAGATAGGCACACTAAAATTTTTGGAGAAACTGTGAAATGGTACAACTATTTTAGGAAGAAATTTGGAATTATGCAAATAAAGTGACTAAAATTCTCATACTCTTTGAACCAGAGATGCCATTACTGGGTTTATGTCCCATGGAAGCCATCGATAAGAAAAAAAGTCCCCATATACTCTAAAATATTTGTGGCAGCACTTTTATGTGGTTAACTAAGAAGTGGAAACAGGGTAGATGCCCATTGAGTGGGAAATGCTAGACAAATTGTGGTACATGAATGTAATGAAACACTACTGTGCTATAAGGAATTATGTGTGTGATGAATAGAGAATTATGGAAAGATCTATATGAACAGATGCAAAATGAAGTAAGCAGAACCTAGAAAATAATATCTAGTACACAGTAACTACAACAATGTAAATGGAAAGAACAATAATACACTAAAAAACCAAAAGTAAATGTAAAAAAATTATATAGATCAAGTGGGACCTGAACGAAGAGATTAGAGAGGACGCCCCAGACCTACCACCCCTCGAATAGATGCGATATCCACCAGTGTTAAGCACTGCATATGTTTTCGGAATTTTTCAATGTATTAATCAATTTGCCAACCTTTTTTTTCCTCCCTAAAGAAATTTTATCTGTTACATGGGATAATTTTCCGGGAGGGATCACGAGAGGGGTACATGGGATATGATGGTGATATGATAAACAGAGAATATCAATAGAAACTTATTTTAAGAAGAAAGTACAATATAAATACTATTATTATTTTTATTATTATATAGCAGCATTTGGGTAGACATAATGATTAAAGTTCTGAATTTGGAATCAGAAAGATCATACTTCATATTACCCTTATCTTCACCACCCCCTCAAACCATGTCCTCTGACTCCAAGTCCCATGTTTTTCCATTACATACATCACGGGAAAACTCTCCAGCCTTAGTTTCTGGAAGAAATGTAAAATACACCTGTCCTGGGGCTACAGGGCAGAGCCTGAGATGGGGTCAGCTATGTAATTATATCCAGTGTTATCACTACTGTGGAATGGAGAGAAGTTGTCAGGGGTGCTTTGGTCCAAGTGCATGTTTATTTTTTGATGGTAACCATGGTTTCATTGGAATTAGTAATTCCTACTAAGGACATTTCTTCTACCAGTGTTGATCAGCATCTGCTCTGCAACTTATAACCTTAGGTCATTATATGGGACATTGAGACCTTCCCTGACTTACCAGGGTCCTACTGTGAGCATGTGTCAGAGACAGAACTTGAACTCAGGAATTTCTGATTCTGGGGCCAGCTTGCTATCTACTATATCACACATTTCATAAGACTTAAAATACATATTTTTTTATTGTACTCATGGGAGTTAATCAGGTCTTTCTTCAGGAGGTAGGTAGCATTTTTCATCATGAGTCCTATGGAATAATCTTGGATCATTGTATTGATCAGAGTAGCCAAGACTTTCACAGTAGATCATCACTACAACATTGCTGTTGCTGTGCACATTTATCTCCCAATTCTTCTTAATTTACTTTGCATCAGTTTATATAGATCTTGCCTTGTTTTTCTGAAACTCTGCCCCGCCCCCCTTGTCATTTCTTATAGCAAAATAGTATTCCATTGCAACCATGTGCCACATTCAGGCATTTCCCAATTGATAAACTGCATTTCAATTTCCTATTTTTTGCCACTACAAAAAGAGTGGACACAAATATATTTGCACATGCAGGTTCTTTTCCCTTTTCCTTGATCTTTTTGAGATACAGTAGTGGATCAATAGGTATGCATAATTTGATAACCCTTTGGGCATGATTCCAAATTGTTCCCTAGAATAATTGGACCACTTCACAACTCCACCAACAGTGGAAAGAACCTATTTTTCCACATCCTTTCCAGCATTTAGCTTTTCTATCATTTTAGCCAATCTGATAGGTGTGAGTTGGCACGTCAGAGTTGCTTTCATTTGTATTTCTCTAATCAATAATGATTTAGACCATTTTTTTCATATGACTATAGATAGCTTTGGATTCTTCTTCTGAAAACTGCCTGTTTATATCCTTTGACCACTTATCAATTGGGGAATGGAGGAGCTTACCTTCTACTGCTAATTTGTCTTCCTGCCACAATTCTGCACTCAGCTGTCAAAGCATCGTTCCTAAAGCACAGGTGTGACCATGTCATCCTCTTCCCCATTTCTCAATAAATTCCAGGGTCACCAGATCCATGAGGATCAAATGGAAAATCCTCTTTGGCATTCACAGCCCTTCATAATAGCCCCGCACCTTCTTAGTCTTCTTATACACCCTTCACTTCCACATGCTCTGTGATTCAAGGACGCTGGCCTCCTTACTATTCCTTGAACAAGATACTCTATCCCCCAACTCCAGGCATTTTCACGGAATTGAAATGCCTTGCCTGAAATACTCTCCCTCTATATCTCTACTTCATAGATTTCCTAGATTCCCTGTCTTCCCCCCACTCCCAGATAAAATGCCAATTTCTACAGAAACTCTTTTCTGATCCCCTGTAATTCTAGTGACTTCCCTTTGTTGATTATGTCCAATTTGTCCAGTGTATTGCTTGATAATTGTTTGCAAATTGCCTCCCCCTTAGACTGTGAGCTTCTTGAAAGCAGGGACTGTCTTTTATTTTTCTTTGTATCCCCAGTGATTGGCAAAGAGCCTAGCACATAGTAGGTCCTTAATAAATGTGTATAAATCAGTTGGTGATGACACTTTCTCAGACCAGTGGCTTAATAGAAGAGGTCCTCTTGCTTGACCACCTTAGTCACCTGATCTATATCCATTAGATTTTTTTCTTCTGGTATCACCACAAAACTATTATGTGTGTATCAAAACCTCATGCTTTGCAGATCCTAAGGTCATTATTTCAAATGGAATCTTTTCAGTCATTAAGCAGAAGGTGATAAAAGTATTTACAATATCTGAAAATCAAATAATGTGATGTATAGCATAAGAGGATGGTTATGTTGAATTTTAATAATATCTATATTTTTAAAGTGTAAATAGTTACCTTTTCCCAATGTTTTTATAAGTTTGCAGCATTTATACTTCTGCCATTATTAAAGCTTAAAATTGCATTAAGATTTTTGGGATACCCTACATATATAAATCATGATACAAAGACAAAACTCAAAAAGTCTTTGTTTTTGAGAGCTTACATAGGAGATGTACACATGTAATTTAAAGTATACAGGCCATTAAAAATACAAATAAATTTCAAAGGGAACGAAAGTCATTAACTTTTTTTTCTTTTAGTTATCTTTCAAGAACAAAAAAAGGTCCCTCTCTCGAATAGTACTGCCCAGCGGGAATTGGGCTGTCTGGAACTAGATTCACTCCATACTTTGAAAGTTAGTCTGTCAAGAAGCATTTCATAAGTGCCTACTCTTTGCCAAGCATTGTGCTAAGTACTAAAGATATGAAGGACAAGAGACAGTCCCTGTTCTCATGGAGATCATGGTCTAATGGGGGAAGGGGTGCAACATGTTCTATAACAGTTCTATAGTATAACTTAGTGCTCCTTGACTATCAGAAAGCCACTATCAGCTATGAGATGAGTTGAAATGAAAAATGATTTAAAGTAAATAATTTCAGAATTGATTTAAATAATTCTAGTTGGAAAAAAATGACTATGTACAAACAAAATATATAAGGCCTCCGTGGGGACAATTTCTGGCCTGACCTGTGCTAAATGTGATCTAACAGTCCTAGCATTTGTGAGGAAGGTGATGGTCCCAGAGCTTCCTCACTTCTTTTGCCTATGCCATAGAGTAAACGATCAGAAAGCTTCCTGTGGAGGGGTTGGGGGAAGACCGGAGGATCTGCCACAGGATTGGCCTTTGAGGGTCCTTCTAGCTTTCGATCCATGGACTTATGAGTCTAAGATTAGTATCCCTCAGATTAGGTAGAAAGGTTCCTTTAGGAGATCAATGATCTTTTGATCATTCCCCCCCCTCCGAGAGCCAAAGTTATTAACTACCAAATTTCCTGACTCTAGCAGTGGCAAGATAGTATTGTAGGATGTACTGGCTCCTCTCTGGCCTTTAGCCAATGTTCACCATGGGATGCCTTTTCCTGGTAAATGAGGCTCCACCATGCCTGTCTTTGAGGAACTATCCTAGATGGACATGGCTACTGACCTACCCATTCTCAGTTGGAAAATCATCAGGAAATTTGCCAGGTAACAACCTTGGCAGTGAATGGAGGTGAAGAAGATGAATCAAAGGGATTCTTTAAGCTCTGAAAGGAATCCTTCTCCTTCATCTCAGAGCTATTCACCATAAGATCACAGAGTAACAGATCAAGAGCTAAAAGGAACCTCAGAGGCCATCTAGAACAACCCCCTCATTTTATAGATGAGAATAAGGCCCAGCCAGGGGGCTAAGACAGCTTGCCCAGGATCACCTAAGTTATAAGGGTCAGAGGCAGGATTTGAATCAAGCTTCTCTAATTCCAGAGTGTGTGTTCTTTTCACTGAACCACAAGGGCAACCTACCCTGTTAAAAGATAAAACACAAAGGCCAAATTGGCCCAAGCTGTGGGAAATCCTGAGGAGAGGAGGCTCACTTAACAAATGAATGAAAAATGAATTAATTGCTTATTGTGTTCTAAGAAGAACAGAAGGAAATAAGTGTAACACGGACCACCTGACTTTCACTGGCTAAAGGCCTGGTATGTTACATTTTACTCCTCCCTCAGGGTTCTTCTGCACCCTTAAGGAGATTTGGGGGATCCAGGTTCCCTGACATTAGCTCCAGCTCCCACTGGTGGTCGGTTGTAGGAGGTTATCCCCTGTACCCCATCTCCATTTAGCCACTAACAGATTTGCTTTTTCGAGGAAATATACACTCAAAGCTATTATCAGAAAAACATAACCATACTCTCTCTAATGAGGAGAGGCCTAATCCCCCTCCTTCCCTATGTCTCTGACCCTGGGGATGGAAGACCAGTTTCATAGCTTATGTTGATCCCCATAAAGCATGGTCCCAGTTTCAAGACTCAGCTCCCCACTTGGGCTTTACTGCAGGCACACTGGCTTCTTGGGGCTTCCACTCTGGGCTGGCTGGCTGGCTGCACCATCCCTCTTGCAATCCTGTCTCCAATGCCATCATGGTTTCAAACTCCTGGGGATCACTTCTGATATCTGAAACTGAAGACAAATAACACAGAACAGAAACTAACACCACCAGACAAATTTCTTGGAACTAGGGTAAAAGAAAGGAAATGGTGTCAGACTCACCCGCACACGTGCATACACATGCGTGCACACGTGCACACACACACACACACACACACACACACACACACACACACACACACACCCTCCTTCCCCCAACTCAATAATTTTGTTCCAAAAGCACACCACAAAAAATCTAATTTGCCTTTCTTTGGTCTTGGCTTTTGTTCTGTCACTAAAACTGATTTTGCTGTAAAAAGCCCACCAGACAGATTCCTTGTTTAAGTCCTCTGGAAACATCACCTCCTTCTGCCACACAGGCAGACACTTCTTAGAGAAAGAGACTAAATCAGACTTTCAGTTTGGGAGAGAACAATGTGGCCCACAGATAGGACTGATGTGTCGTGTAGGGATCCTTCCTGGAGGCTGGACTAGTACAGCTCACACACAATCTATGCCCCCTGCAGTTTGACCCTAAAGCCCAGGGATGTATTCTGACTGAAGACTTTTCTTGTTTCTAAGGAGAAAAAGATCCTTATTCATTCAACCAATTAAAGCAGAAACACAGAGCATTTGAGGGACATGATTTTAAACACTGTTTAGTCCAGCCCTTTCATTTTATAGAGAACTAAAATGGAGTAAGGACATATGTACAATGAATCAACAGAAAAATCGCAAGAAGGTCACCAAATTCCTGAAGGCCCGAGGCCCAAACACTCACCTGAAGCTCTTTTGAAAAGTGTGAGGTCTCAGAGGGGAATTATTTGGAATAAAAATTATGTGGCTGGAATTTCCCCAAAGCTGTCCATAGAGTTCCCACCTTCTGAGCAGCAAGTTTATTTGTTGTATTCAAAGCATAGGCACATCAATTTAGGTTGGAAAACTAACTGATCCTGTTTCTATGGCCTGTGGGTGGAAGGCCGGGCTCCTTTATATAGCAAGACTATATACATGGACATCTCTATATATCTACAAATATATAACATATACGCAATGTATGGGAGCATTAATACATAATATATATTGAGTGTTTAGACTTATAAGGCAAAGTCTATATATATATGTATATCTATATATGCATAATATATACCATATCTGTGTGCCTTAATATATAATACATACATATATGTAATGGTTGGTCACTTTTATAAGGCAAGGCCATATACATATGTATTCTTATGTAATTCATACATGTATACATATATGTACACATATAGTTACATGATAATATATGTGTCTAACCTTGCCTTATAAAAAGTATGTATGTCTAGGTATACATGTACATATGCATATATTTGTTTATATTGTATACATACACATAGATATGCGTATATATTCTTGCCATATAAAAATCCCAACCTTCCACCTATGTCAGAGAAACAGGATCAATGAATTTCTCATCCTAAATTGATATATATTTAAATATATTAAATTACTAGGAACATCAGAGCAAGATGTATGGGACTGGAAGGAAAGGAACTTGAAGAGAGAGACTAAATTCTTGCATCTTGCATATATCTGTTCTTTTTCTGTACCTTATTACCCACAGAGGTGGCTGTAATGTTTTTCAAGGCGTATAGCCATACCCCCTGGCCATGAGGTGATAAAGTAGAAAAGAGTACTGGATTTGGAGCCAGGATACTTGAATTCAGAGCCTGGCTCCTTTATTTACTATATGTATGACCTTGGGTAAATCACTTCTCCTGGGACATCATTTTCCTCTTCTTTAAAATGAGAGTGGGGGTGGTCACACTGAATGATCTCTGCAGTACCATTCCGAAATCTTGTAATCCTGTAACGCTCTCTCCTTTCACCTTCCTTTACCCCTCACACCTGCCTCACTGTTAACTCTGGCCTTGGCCCTGGCCATTGCCCAAGGGGATCAAGATGTTCTCTTTTTAAAAGACTGGACTTGGAGTCAGGAAGACTCCAAATCTCACCTCTGATGTTCACTAGCTGTGTGACCCTGGACAAGTAATTTACCTCTCTCAGCCAAAGGAATCTCTCTAAAACTCTAAGTTATAGGCAGGTCTTGATCTGATTCAGTGGAAGAGTTCTCATACTGACAAATTATATCTCTGTCATACTAGGCTGCGTTCCAAGTCGAACAGGCCAGGAGCAAGAACAGGGAGGGGAAGATCGGTGCTGAAGCCAAACATCAATAACCTCATAGAGAGTAAACTGTCCCAACAACATCATGGTGAAGATAAAGCGAAGAGATTTAACAGGGCAATTGGGCAGAGGACCGTGGATTTGCCCTGGCGTGCTTACTGCCAGACTCTGAAGGGAGTCTTTCTTTGATGAGGCCCCTAGATCAGGTCAGGTGATATCTCTAGCCCTTTCTTGTGTGGGGGCAGGAGGCAAGAAGGAAGGACTCTGAGCCCCTGAAGTGCAATTTTCATGGTCTCCCCTGTGTTCAATTTCTCTTTCAGAAGGGGCCTCCAGAGAGGTCAGGGAAGCCAGGATCTGAGGATTAGGAGGTCATCTTCTGGTTATATAACTTGACAAAGAAAGAAAGCAGAATCAAACTGTGTGCTTGTTATGACCATGTAAAAAGCATAGTGGTCAATTTAAAGAAAGACACAACTGAAAAAAAAAGAAATGGAGAAGGAAACAAGCAGGATATCCTGACTACAAGTTTGTTTTATAATATATCCGAATAGAGGCTGGAGTTGTGATGCCAGTGATATGAACTCCCAGGTAAAAACTCTCATCTAGTGCAGGTCGGTACCTTCTGCAACTCAAGATCCTAGAGTATGGCCAGGTTATATAAGCTGCCCAAGGTCACAAAGCCACGTGGAAGGTAGAGGTGGGATGTGGCCACTCTGAGGCCAGCTCCCTATTCATTATCATGGCATTGTAAGATACAAAAGAGAGTCCGAGGACACCGTAGCAACAATGCCATAGTCGTCCACTTCAACACTTAAGAGATTCCTCCGACTTAGGTTATCTGAGACACCAATTCCCTAACCCCAAGCAGCATTTAGATGGTCAATATGCTTCATAAGAGGAATTTCAGTTCCTAGGGGTCGTATAGGCAGAGTCCTAAACATATATTCCAAGAGTAAAATAGGTTAAGGTGACTGGAGACAGATGTAAAGCAGTTCACGAAAGAAAATATTCTGTAAAACGGACACAAATTGCCTTTGCCCTAAGGGATTTTCTCCAACGTGACTTCAAGGGCCCATAGCAGAACAGCAAGTAAGCCAGCAGGAGGTTGGAATCCTGTGACATTCCTGGCTGGATGTGGCGGTGGCAGCAGCACGCTGGTGGAAGTGCATTCCTTCTTGCCAGGGATGTGTATGCAAAATACCAGATGCCCATGCAGGATCATGGGTTTAGAGCTAGAAAGGGTCCATAGAGGCCATTTGATCCAGAAGAGGATACTGAAGCTCTGAAAAGTAGCTCACCAGGCATCACAAAGGTAGTTATCAGGAGAACCAGAACATGAATCCAGGTGTTCTGATTCCAAATCTATTGCCCCATGATGCTGAGATCTTCCACAGAGTGCCACCAGGTGCTGGCAGCCTCTTTGTGCACTCATTATGGTTATTATGGAAGGTACGGACTGGACTAGACGGCCTCTGAAGCTTTCCAACTCCAACATAAGCAGATAGGGAGCCAAATGAAAAATGGAAAGATGGGGAGTCCTGGGTTTTCTTGAGGGGCTATGGGTAGTCGAGTGAGAGCAGTCTGATGTCATGGGATATTGCTCAGCAGATTTCACCAACATGGCCTATACTTGTATAGCCATTTGGGCTCTGGAGAATGCAAATGACAAGAACCAAGGAGGAGGAAGCTACTCATCTGTAATAGAACCTTTGTGAATTCAGTCACAAGGTGCATTTCCATGCCAGTCACAGTGAGCATGCTGGGAGAAGAAAAAGAATGACTGACCTCCTACTTTGCCCACTGTAGCAGCAAGCACCCCAGTATACCCAGGATGGCTGCTAGCCCAAGTTCTTTGATCTGCTTTTCTAAAGGAAAACAACTCAAAAAGTGCTAACAATCTTACTTTAATCAATCAAACATATATCATTTACCTAGTTTGGGGGGGGGGGGGAGTCACCACCCTGAACTTCAGAGAATACAAACAAAAGTTACAAGAGAAAATAACACAATTCAGCAGACAGAGCTTCCAGCTGTCTGACCATGACATCTATACCTAGTTAGTCACCAGAGAGGGAAGCACCAACATCTGGGTTTTCAAAGCCTGGGGAATGGAGGGGGGGACTCAACAGCTGCCCAGAGTCTCATCTGGACAAATCACACAAGTCTTCCCAAAGTGATCCCCAAAGCAAAACCTCACTTCAGAGGTATATATATCAGAGAACATCACAAGCCTCATGACCCACTTGACTACAAGGTAACAAAAGTTGTGCCTTCTGGAAAAACAAGCCTCCCACCACAGGCTCCATGTGAGCAGCTGCAGCCTATTAGGGGGCAGAGTATATTTTTAAGTCAGGAAAGGTCCTCAAATTCACCTAGACCTAGTAAAGGGCAGGGAAGATCTTCAAATTCCTATTACCATTATACCCACTCACCCAAGAAATACTTTGCCCACCCCCACGTATGTTTTACCTGGGAGTTTTTTCCTCATCTATCCCTTCAGGGAGTTGCGGTTGCATCCATTTGTGTATGGGGACAGAGAATAAATAATTCTACTACTAGCTATTCCTGTCATTATTTGTGTAACAGTATGGGGTTAAGAGCCTTGAACTGGCAGCAAATGCACATGAAGGGTCTGTTATTCAGGTAGCAGAGACAATGACCTTGTGCCTTCAATTTAGCTTGCCTCTGTGTCACTCATAAATATGAACAAAAAAGGAAAGATCTGGTGGGTAAAGACTATGGAACCCTAAATCCCTAGGCTGGTTGGTAATTATTAAGCAAATAACCATTACCTGATTTATAGTCTGGCTCTCATAGATGAAAGTTTGAAAAGTATATTGGATAGTCACCATAAGCTAAGGTGAAGTCCCTCTGAATAAGGGTATCAAGCCCCTTATCAAGAAAAATAGTACAAATAAAAGACTAAGCCTAAAGGTATTAGCTGTCTAGAAAGGCCTTGCTCTTTGTTCAAAAGAACATGGCACCAATCTCCTGCTGCGAAGATGAAAGTTCTCATTAGCAGACACAGTTCTAAGGGAAGAAGAGAAGGAAAATTTTGATGCTGGCTGTTGGACAAGGGTCTTATTTCTTTTTTCTAAAAGAGCATGGAAGAACTCGAACAAAATGTTTCAAATGAATCAGAATCAGAATCCAGAAGTAGTTGTCTCCAAAAACTATGAATTCAAGAGAAAATAACTTTGTGCAGTGGGAATCCAGCTGTCTTTGAGACTAATGATATTTATGACATCACTAGAAACTGTCATCAGTACAAAACATCAGTATTTCTGCATCATCTTACTATGACATTTCATTATATGCCTTTGTTTTGAGCTAATTGTGTCCTCTGGCTGATTATTAAAGGTAAAACCATTGGTTGGGACTTGTGAACTACATAGATTTAGAGGTACACACCCACAGAAAACTTTGAACCTAGGGTAAGCTAACCACTGGAAAGTCTACCCTGTGCTACAACTACATTGTTGTTAGGTCACCATTCAATATTTTGCTATTAGATTTGTGGCCTTTCAATGAACTATGAATAGAGAATATATCCCTGGTGGTGGCTATGATTTACATAACTGTTGCCCCCAAAATAACCCACATTAAACTTTGGAACAGCAATGGCTTCCAGAACCAAATTTGGGGGAAGAGGAAGAGATACGGGTTGATTTGTAACAATTTTGATTAGCTCCAGTTTCCCTCCAGAAGGGAGAGAAATCATTTATAATTGCAGCCTCTTTACATTACAATGTGGAAGACTTTGAGCATTTTGTAGACTATTTTAGCCTCTCTTCAAACATTTGTCCTTAAATATGACTTATCAACTCACCATAAATTTCCCAGTACTTTTTTATTTTCAGGGTTCTTAGCCTTTTGTGTGTGTGTGTGTATGTGTGTGTGTGTGTGTGTCATGGAGCCTTTTGACAATCTGGAAAAACCTAAGGACCCTGAAGAATAAAGTTTTTGAATGCATGAAATAAAATACTTAGGATTACAAAGGAAACTAATTGCATTGAAATATAGTTTCAAAAAATATTTCTTAAAAATATTAAGTTAAGAACTCCTAAATCTGATCCAGATCAGGAACTGTGGCCTCACTTCCAAAGGCAGCATCACCCTCACTGAACAGACCACTGACTAGGGAATGACAATTGCTAGTCACAAATTCAGGGCTCAAAGCACAGGGACAAGAATTGAAGGAGCCCAATAACTGAACAAGCATATATTAGGTATCTAATACTGTTGTGGTTTAAACCCAGAGACGCCAAAAACTGTTGAGGTGGGAGCTCTACCCACCCAAAACTGTTGCAGTTTCATGATGTGTTGTGGTGGAACCATCTCAAAGAATTCAGAGTCAGACCACCTCTAATCCAAGCATAGGCATTTATTGAGATTGACGCCTCTCATGAAGCAGGCTAAATTCCAAGAGGAACCAGCAACTTCAGAGAAAGCCAGATGGATTTTTATAGGGTAAAGATGCAATAACACAACAGAAATTTACATAGCATTAATATTAAAAAGGCAGGAGTTTTTTAAGGGATTAGGTAATGGAGGAGGGGTCCCATCTATGGTTGGTGGTTAGACATTCTGGTCATTCTGCCCTCCAACTGGCTAGCTATTGTGGTCCTGTCTTGGGCTAGATGGATGATGTGATTGTAATTGAATACAAGAGCACACCTGTTTCTGTGGGAATAAGTCTGGGGGCAGTGACCAGGTAGAGCAGTAGCTAGGTTCCCATCACATGGATACACCTGCTGTTTCTCTGCGAACTAAGAGTTCAGGGACACACCTGTTCTAGTGAGCAGTGAGGCATAAGTTAGGACATTGGCGAGGGCGTGGTAATAGATAGATGCAGTGGGCATAATGTTCACTAAGGCCAGGCCTATAATGAAGCTAGAATACTGGGGCTGGGGGCAGCTTTATTAGGATTCCATCACTACATCCCAGGCACTGTGCTAGAGAGAACAATGAAAGGTATAAACAACGCAGCCCACTTGGAGCTCGAAGTCAAATGAAGAAGACAACATGCCTTGTATAGATAAGATACACACAAGATAAGCTGGAGATAATCAAAGGGGGAAGGCACTAGAATGAAAGAGTTGTGGGAAAGAAGGTGGGATTGTAGTGGAGACTTGAAGGAAGCTGTGGAAGCCCAGAAGCAGAGCTGAAAAGAGAAGATTTCAGGCAAAGGGGGCATCCAGTGAAAGAGCCCAGAGTTGGAAGATTGAGTGTTCCATTTGAGGAACACCAAAGGAAGCCAGTGTTGCTGGATTACAGGGTGTGGGTTAGGGTTAGGAGTAGGGGTATGAAATTTAAGAAGACTGGAAAGATTGAAAGTGAGTGGATTAGAAAGGGCTTTAAAAGTCAAACAGAGAGTTTTATATTTGATTCTGTAGATAATAGAGAACCAGTGAAGTTTATTGCATGGGTGGGAGGAGTGTTGACATGCTCAGACCTGGGCTTTAGGAACATCACTTTGACAGTTAGATGGAGAATGGACGCAGTGAGGAGAGACTTGAAGTTGAGAACCCACTAAGAAAGTTATTTCAAATAGTCCACATATGAAGTGAGGAGACACTGGAGCAGGGCTGGCAAACAGCATCAGAGGAGAAAAATGGCATATAGGAAAGATATTGTGAAAATAGAATTAACAGGCGTGGCTACATTGGATATGGGTGGGGGCAGAGAGAGATTATGTTTGTCCTTCATTCTTCGAAGAGGACCATGGCATTGGGGAGATAATGACGTGACTTGAAGTTGATTTTGATTTGAGTGAGGGAGGGCCGTTCAAGGTCACCAGCCTTACTTTCTCCTCCAGAGCCATCTGGATCCAGTGATCAGATATTCATCAGGATGACTGGAGACCCAAGATGCAATGGGAGACCCTGGCCCCTTTAGGTTAAGGCCTTTACTTGTACTCACTTAGACTAAGGTAATGCCCATTTAGTGAATAGGCCTCCTTAAGAAGTGAGTCAAGGGATGGCCCTTTTAATTAGAAAAAAAAAGGGGGAAATCAAGCTGGGAGGGGAAGACCCTCAGGATTGTTGTTACAAAGAGAAACAGTTACCATTGACATTCATTTTAAGACAGGAAAGCCCAAAATACAGTCATCAAGTGGAGCTTGGGAAGGGACCTATTGTGGTACAGTCTATGAACTTCAGAGTTCATAAAAACCTTAAACCCAGAGAGAGAGAGATACAAAGAGAGAGAGAGACAAAAAAGACAAAAAAGAGAGAGAGAGAGAGAGAGAGAGAGAGAGAGATTCAGGATGGCACTTAGGCTATAAGCCTGAGAAACTAGAAAGATGGTGGTAAACTTGATAATAGCCAGAAAGTTATTCTGGTTTTAAAGATTTTAATGGAAGGGTTTTAAGGAAAATATGAGTTTACTTTGGGCCATGTTGAGTTTAAGATGTTTATGGGACATCCAGCTTGAGATGTCCAACAGGCCATTGGAGATGAGAGACTAGAGGTCAGACAATCATTTAGGACTAGACAGATAGATCTGAGAATCAACTGTATGGAGATAATTGAATTCATGGGAGCTAAGATCACCAAGTGAAATAATATAAAGGGAGAAGAGCAGAGTCTTGAGGAAAATCTATGGTTATCAGGTACAACCTGAATGAAGATGCAGCGAAGGAGCGGTCTGACAAATGAGGAGAAGAAGGAGGAAGCAGTGCTGCAAAAACCTAGGGAGAAGAGAATATTAAAGAAAATAGAGGAATCACCAGTGTTAGTGGGCGAAGGGAGGTCAAGAAGGATGAGAAAAGATTAGATTTGGCAATTAAGGTATCATTTGTCATTTTGAGAGGTCCGTTTCAACTGGATGATGAGAAGAGGAGAAAGGAAGAGGGAGAAGAGAAATGTAAAGATGGAGAATAGAGAGAGGGGAATAGAAGTGAAGGGAGGAAAGAAAGAAAAGATACCAGGGAGGAAGGAGCAAGTGAGAAATATGAGGAGGAAAAAGAGAGAGAAAAGAGGACAGACAAGAAGAGGCTGGAGGAGTTGGAGAAGCGGGGGACAGAAGGAGAGAAGGGTAAGACAAGGCAACAATGAAAGCAACCTCGGTTTGGAGCAGCTTGTCAATACAGAGACATCCTAGAAGGAAGAAAAGTCCACAGATTCTACATTAGAGGACAAAAGACCAGTTCATTCTTTTTATAAATTGCCTTTTCGCACAACCTCCCTTTCCCTGTTTCCCAGTTTTTCAGTTTGTTTTATTGTTCAATCAGAAAGGAAGATAATACAAAAGCAATAAAAATTTTGGAAAATCTCGGCTGCATTGATTTTTACCCAAAGTGCTTTAGTTGTGACTTTGGCAGTTCTTTCATTAGGGAGGGAGGAGGTATGTTCACTCAGGCTGGCACCCAGAACTGCCAGTCTGCCAGTCCAATGAAGACTCAGACCCCAAGGGAGAGGAGCAAACAGAGACTGAGCTCTTTCAAGCTATATTCTCAAAGTTGGGCTCCACACTGGGGTGAGGAAAAACATGAGGAGGAGGTTACATGGAGCATGCAGCCAAAGCTTGGACCTCGATCCCACTTGAAGGGGTTGGGACATTCTACCTACATCTCAACCAGGTGAACTGCTGGGGCACTTCCAGTCAATATCTTCCAAAGAACGGAAAACTTCAGGGAATGAAGGCAAAAGAAAGCATACATGGCAGCTAGGTAGAGAAGTAGAGAGAGCACTAGATCCAGAGAAAAGAAGAACAGAGTTCAAATCATGTGGCCCTGGGCAAGTCACTTAACATCAGTCTGACTCAATTTCCTCACCTGGAAAATGTAGATAATAATAGCACCTACCTCCCAGGCTTACTGTAAAGGAAAAAGATGAAATAATATTTATAAAGTGCTTTGCAAAGCTTAAAGCACTTTATAAATGCTTGTTATTGTTAGGGGAACTTTCATGAAATTGGTCCTGTATCACCAGGCAAGCCAGCGTAGCTGGAGTAGCAAGATGCCTTTAGGGAGAGATAGGAGGCATCATGCGCCAGACAAGACAAACTAATGCTACCACCTTGACTAACATTTCCTCTCAGATCCCTATGGAGGCAGCCCAGGAGTCTGAATCCAAAAGCCTTGGGAATAACAGTGCTTCAGCCATCATCCTGGGAAGCAACTGCTATGGAAACGCTGCCTGGCATCATCCCCTGCAATTGCTACATCACAGCTACTGAAGATCCAGAAAAGAATGTTGCGGCCACCAAGGACTTTGGTGGCAGCCATTAATAGGTCCAACAGCCTAAGCTTATATGATTTTTATCAGTGGAAATGACAATAAGGAAGAGGTACTACATCTGTTTGCAAACATTCTCTGTGGACCCTGGGGTCCTTCCATCTTACTTAAAAATGAAACCTCTATGTATCGTCTCTTCCATTAGAAGATGAGCTTCCTGAGAGCAGGACTGGCTTTATCTTTGCATCTTTTGTGCTTAGCTTACTACACTGTTGCAGAGTAAGCATTTAATGAATGCTTTCTTCCATTCATTCATTCACCGGGGCTATCCAAAATAGCTGAATTAAGAAGTGACTGATCATGCCAATACTTCCACCAAGGTATTAAGGCAAGCCATTTTAGATCCCGCTGGTCTGTTTGTGGACATATCATGTGGTGAGAGCGAGAAGAGAGTTGAGGCTGGGGGGAGTGATGTACATGGGATGTGAAATGGTTTGGGGGTCTGCATAACCATTATGTTTAATGGGACTCATTCACAAGTATCTCTGTGTAACCCCAATCATGGCAGCACATCTGAGGACTGCTGCTGTGAATGATTTTAAGGGTCTAATTTTATAGTATAATGGACTTTCTATTTATTCAGAACTAAACATTGTTGAATAAAGTAAAGCATAACATTTACAACAATGTAGCATAACAATTTGTTACTAAGGATGCCACATAGTCTTAAACAAAACATACCATTCAATAAATCTTATAACACTCCTCAGAATCCCCACACAGCATATATTATTGCATCCCCAAAGTCAGAGAGTCCCAGACTAGGGTTTTCCTAGCATGACATATCCTTAAAGGATAGCAGAAAATACAAACACAATCCACTCCTAGGTCACTTACGTTACAATCTCCTCAGTCAATACAGAGTGTCCAAGTAAGATCCTCTTTTGTTTTGACTTGAGTTGAGGTGGAATTGAGTGTCATGGCTCTTCCTCTGTGGGCTGAGGACTCCTAGCTCTTGCCTGGATTCACATATAGGTAACTCTCGGGGGCTGCTCCACTCCAAGCTCTTCTTGCTCCAAATTGGCAGCAGGCTCCAGGGGCTCCTGTTTCTAGAAGACAAAGCCTAAAAGGGCTACAACAACATTTATGCACATTACCAGCATCATCATCAGGTCAACAGACAGGGCTTCTGTTTGAAAATTTAACACAGACCAATAGACAGGGCTTCTGTCTGGAAAAATAACACAGACTAACAGAGTGCTGACATCACAACCATTCTCCCTCTCAGCTCTGCTCTCTCTCAACTCTCCTCATGCTCTACCCTGCTCCTTCCTGCTCCACCTTTGCTATTCCACCCTTTTGGCCGACTCCTCCCACCATGGCCTCCATGTGGTTACATTTGGCCTATTAAGGGCAGGGAAGATCTTCAAATTCCCATCACCAGTACATTCTACTGTTTGTAATCAAAGGTGAGACTTTATCAAAGACACTTGATTGGCTAAAACTCAATCCAGAAAAACAACAAAAAGCCTTACTTTGCTTGCCATTAACACTCTGTCAGTCCAAAATCAAAACTTGGGCTACTCTAGGGCTCAGACACAGGTGGACACAACAGAATTGGAAGAGCAAACAATAACTATGGTGAGATCCAGGACAGGCCTTTCTTTCTTAATTGAACCAACTCAACTTACTATTGAATGCCCAGGAATAGACAAGGGTGCTTCCTGTCAGACCTGGACAGTCTTCTCCACAAGAAAAGAACAGGTCAGAAAGTTCTCCTCTGTAGTTTGTAAATAGGGATGCACTCAAGCATGTCAGGGTTATGAAGAGAGTCTTGCCTATTCATAGAAATATTCTCTCTACAGAACCCTGGATGGGAGGACATTTAGTCCTTTTCTTAGATACCTCTAGTGACAAGAAACTCACTACCTATAGAAATGGTCATTGTTGAACAATGGTAGTTGTTACAATTCCCTTTACTGAACCAAAATCTGAACCATCATGACATTGACCATTATTCATGGAAGGCAAAATCACCTGTGACAACTCCTGAGAAACTCTTTCTCAAAGATCATTTGGATGGGAAGGGATGGGCCTACCAAGTCTGTTCCTGGATCATTGTAGAGCTCTTAAAGAAGGGATGGGCATGCTTTGTTCTCTTAAAGATAAGGATAAATTCACTTTGCCCTGAGATATCTGTAGCCCCAGTAGCATGTACCCTTTCTCTCTTCTCCTATAGACCAAGTGGTGTCCTTCCTTTTTTTCATGTGAAATGGACGTTTATAACTTTCCTAACCCCTAGTCCACAACCTCAGCCTTGGGCTTCCTCCAAGAACTTTTTCTGATCATCCCATGATTTCTTCAATATACTTCAATATTTCAATAAATCTATTATTTCATCATTAGGGATAGGAATGTATGTGATAGAGTGAAAAGACTACCAGATTGGGAGTCAGAGGATTGAATCCCATCTCTGCCACTTCCCACTGGGGTAACGTGCTTAGGCAAATCATTTAAATTGCTCTGAGTCTCAGGGTTCTCACCTGTAAAGCAAGCTTCAACTAAATAATCTTTGAGTTCGTTCTTGCTTTAAACCTATAAACTTATGTGTTCTCCTTCTACTATGGAGGACAAAACCCATCCATGCCCATCTCTCTTATGCTTCTTGTCCCATACTCTCTCACAGAACCTTCCCAGCAGAGTCACCCAAGTGCCATTTCTCCTCTAGGTCTTTTTACATTTCATGGATTGAAGTACAGCCCCTGTGTGGTCCATCTCTTATCCTGACCTCTCATCATACCAAGACTTTTTCTAATAGTATATTTCCTACATAATTTCCTTTAAGCTATTTCTTGCATAGAATTGCAAGCTAGTGGCAGTCATCTTGTGCCTGCCTTGCACCTCTCTGTTGCTCTTTGAGTCATTAGCAACGGTAATTGTTCAGAGTTTGCGCTGTTGCAAGATTCCCAACTGCACAGCATTGCCAGGAGAATGGTCATGATAAAAAGCTGGGGCTTCGGGCTGGGAAGCAGCCTGAGATTGATAAAAAGCCCTGCATAGTTTTCCACATGCTGTCTAACTAGCTCTTTCATGATGTTGTATGAATAAATAAATAAACAAAAAAAATTAACAACACTACTCTCATAATTTTATTTTTTAATCAAGTGCGTGTCAAAAAGCATTGTTTATGTTTGTGGTTAATGGGAAATAGAAGAAACTTCATAACCAGAAGCTCCAACGAGGAGACATTAATATTTTTTCTTAGTAGAAACCAGGAGTAGTTGTCCCCTTTCAAAAGACAGCAAGGTTAGGGTGTGTAGGTGGTGCAGTGAGTACAGAACCAGCCCTGGAGTCAGGAGGACCTGGGTTCAGATCCGGCCTCAGACACTTGACACACACACACACAAAAAAAAAAAACTAGCCATGTGACCTTGGGCAAATCACTTAATCCCAATTGCCCTACCTTCCCCCCTCCAAAAAAAAAAAAAAAAGACAGCAAGGTTTAGTGAACAGGGAGTCAGAGAGACCTGAGTTCAGATCCTTCCTCTGAAGTATTCTTGACAATATGACTTAAAAAGTAATTATTCTGTGCCCCAGACCACATTGGGAGTTAATCACATTGAGGAAGACATACATTCTGGCTAGAGAAGAAAAAAAACATTACCTCATAAGTCACTCACACACACATACTAAGAAGGTCCTAATCACTGCTCCTTTATGAATCAGCAAAGAGAATGACTCAGAACATATGGAAGGTATCTAGTCCCTGATTATAGTTCTGGTGCCTACATCTCTCTCTGTCTCTCTCTGTCTCTCTCTCCCTTTCTCTCTGTCTCTGTCTCTCTGAATCTCTCTCTCTCTGTGTGTCTCTCTCTGTCTTTCACATCTTTCACACACACACACACACACACACACACACACACACACACACACACACACCACTGACTAGTCCATTAACCTTCCAGTTCTGCTACCTAGCAAACCTGCAGGATCCCAAGCTGCTGGCGAGAATTCATCAGAGGTTACTCATAGCTCTCCAATTAGTATTGTATACTGATTATCTGAGGCTATTGATATTCTCTTGAATCAGTAATTACAATTCTCACATGAAATATTTAATAAAAATTTAGGACACAGGGAATGTGATTAAGAAGAGGGCCTTTTACCTAGGCTTGGTTCAAGACAGAGACAAATCCTTATGGGAGTATCGAAGGGGAGAAATTCTAAATGAAGAAGAAAAGAAGCATTCAAGGACAATTTGAGTTCTTTATAATAGCTGGTGGAAGGCATATAAAGAATTTGTCGTCCCTCGGGATCTCAAAACACTCAGCAAACAGACACAGAAGCCAGGAAACCTAGTCTTAATTTGTACTCTGACTCCTCACTTGTTTTGTGAGCTTGATCAAGCGATGTCGCCATCCAGAGGGCTTTCCATTTCCCTTTGTAAGAAGGGCATTCAATGATCCCTAAAGCCCCTTCCAGTTGTGACATTCTGAGGTTCTATAGCTGCCAGAAGTCCAAGACCTACTGGAACTGCACAAGGACCACAAAGGCAAAGTTTCCTCTACCTACCTCCCTGCTTGAAGTAATCCCCAGCCCTTACTTTCTCTCCCTCTTCTGCTTTACTCTCCCCTCAGAGATCTCTGAGGGGTGGAAGACATGATCATATCCATTTTCATCCATCATACACTCCCACCATTTAAACTACTACTTCTGTGCAGATGATTCCATCATCTCACTAGGCTGCCTACGTTCTATCCTTCACATCACCCACCCCAGCAACCCTGGGTCCTCCGGCTCCAACAGCTGGACTTTCATTTTATTTTGTCAGGAACCACATTTCTGTACCACGTCACTATGTGTGTCTAGCACTGCCTGTTTCCATATGCTATTCCCCATTAGAACATAAATTCCTTGAGTGCAGGGATTTTCTTGATTTCTGGCAGTTGTATCTCTAGAACTTAGCATAGTAACTGGCACATAGTAAGAGCTCAATAAATACTACTATTTACCTTTCTATCTATCTATCTATCTATCTATCTATCTATCTATCTATCTATCTATCTATCTACCTACCTACCTACCTACCTACCTACCTACCTCCCTACCTACCTATCTACATTTCCAGATCTGATCTCTCTCCCTGGCTCCATCTCTACCTCATTGCCTATGGAGTATTTTCCAACTGACTGACATCAGGCACCTTATACCAAGGACAGACTCATTATATTTTCTACTTGGGCTGGCACTCTTTCTTAGTCTACCATTACCCAGTTCCTCAGACTCAAAATTTTAGAGTCATTTTGAACTCCTCACTCCTTTGTGACTCCCTTTTTTGAGCTCCTACAACATTCTAAGTCTACATATCTGCCTGTAAAACCACACATGAGCAGCTTTCCAGAGGACTGCTTCCATGAACAGCTTTCAAGGTTCTGATTACATAGCATAACAAACTCTCTATTTATTCAATAACAAATCAGAGCAAAACATTAACAGAAAATCAAGGTACAGCATTCACAATGTTACAACTTATCACAGAAAATTAAAATACAGCATTCACAATGACTTATCAGTAAAATGGCCACATAGTTTTTACCAAAGTGGTCACAATAGTTTTTTAGCAAAATGCAATCATTTAGTAACTCAATCATTTGATCATCCTTAAGGAGGCTTGCCTCCTTAAGAGTCACAAAATACAATAGTCAAAGTTGTCCACTCATGGGGCACACTAAGTTACAAATCAGTCACTATTCAATCATCAGTCACTACTCAGTCATTAGTCACTACTCAATACCCTCTTAAGGGGTAGTGGAAAATACACAGGCCATCCACCCCTTGGTCACAAGTAAATCACAATCTTCTTAATCAGTATACAATATCCAAGTAAAGTCTTCTCTCAGTTTGACTCAGGGATGGCTCTCAGTTTCCATGGTTCCTCTTCCATGGTCCCAGCTCCAACTGTCACCTGGATTCAAAGGCAGGCAACTCCCAGCTCTTTGTCCAGTTCTTCATCCAGTTCCCATTACATATTGAAGCTCACAGTGTCCAGTCCACCTCAAGTCCTTCACAGTTCCTGTTTCTGGGAAGACAAAGCTTAACAGAACCACAATAATGTTCATGAACATTGCCAGCACCATCATCAATTCACTCTCTGCCTTTGAAATCAATTCAGACCCACCAACAAGGTCTGAGAACTCAACACAAATCATCAACATAGAAATCAACACTGACCCACAAACAAGGTCTAAGAGGTCAGCGCTAATCATCAGTAAGGTCCCAGGGCCTCCAAAACCCTCCTCCAGGACTTCTGTAAACATACAACCAGAAAATCCTCTTTCAGAGTTTCCAGTAAGGTCCCAGGGCTTCTGTACGAAGTATCACAAACAAACATTAACACAGAGCAGACAGAGTGCCAGGATACCACGAATATTCCCTTTGACTCTGCCACCACAGGAGTCCTCTTTTCAGCTCCTGCTGTCTCTAGCCCTGGGGCTCTCCTTATATAGTCATTAGCTCTTCCCCAGGAGTTCACAAGTTGTGGAGTTCACATGTTCTATTTCTGAACAGACTGGAACAAGGTGTTAATTCAGTAGCTAAAACAAGGTGTGAACCACTTCTGTGCTTGTCATTCCACTGCCCAATAAGTCTGGGAGCTCCTCCAGGACAAAAACCATATCTTTTTCTTGTCTCTACATGAGGGAGCTTGTTGGTTGTTGACATCTTTGTGGAACTGAAAAAAAAGTCAGTTTAATCATTCTTTAATCCCTTGCCCTCTACAATAAATAAAAATGTTCATGGGCAAATGCACTTCCAAAAGTTCTTTCTTCTAGTAATGATGAAAAAGAATTGCCTGAAAAAAACAACACCTCAGGCAAATAGAATTAGCCAAAATCTGAAAACTGGACTAAAGACAATCATCCTGTATTATTTCTGTGCATTCAAAGTAAGATTCTTGTGGTAGGTGTGGCATAGTCTCGTTGTCATATATTTAGAATTCTCTAATGCGCCTATAACTTTGCAGAACATAAGCTCCATGAGAGCAAGGATTGTTTTGTTTATATCTTTGTATTGTGAGTACCTAGGACAGTATCTCGCACATAGAGATGCTTAAGAAATGTTAGTGAAAAGGCAGTGCCCATCACTTGGGGAATAGAAGTACAAATTGTGGTATGTGGATATAATGGAATATTATTGCATACTACAAAATTATGAACATGAAGAATTCAGAGAAACCTGAGAAGGCTTATATGAACTGATGCAGCATGGAATGTATAGAAACAAGAATACAATTTACACAAAGACTACAAAAATGTAAAGGAAAACAACTTTGAAAGACTAAAGAACATTCACCAATTCACCATTAACTTATTCAGACTTCAAAAGATATGCTTGCCATCTCTTGGCAGAAATGCAATAAACTCGAGGTGAGGATGAGCATACATTTTCGGATGTGATGAATCTATTGATGTGTTTTGATTGACTGTGCTTATTTGTTATAAGGGAAGATATCTATTTATAAGGAGGGAGCGAGTTAGTGCGAAATGACAGACATAAAAAAGAGCATCTATAGATCAACAAAAAATATACACAGAAGAAAACAAAAAGGTCAGAAGGGAACACATTTACTATACACTTAAACCAAAATGTATCTTAACAAGTTCAGAATCATATACAATCGTCTTTCCTGGGTTTATTTATATATTAGTATATTTTTAAAATTGTTTATAATAAAAAGTAAAGGGAAAAATATTCAAATTTTTTATTGAATTCTTGATCCAGGAGAGTTACTTGTGCTAAACCTAAAGCTGGTTTTCTCTTTTAATATTGTCAATACAATTTTTCACCTAACTGTAGTAGGATCTAGAAAATCCTGAAGATGCAATAGCTGGTGGTAATGGTGGCAGGTCATGATCATGATGGCATCATGCTACAAGGAGGAAGATCACTGAACTTGGAGCCATTAAGAATTCAGGTTTGAATTCTGGATCAGCGATTTCTTTGTCATGAGAATATTGGTCAAGTCACTGAATAATAGTTCATTTATAAAGCACTTTACATGCATCATCCCATGTGAATCTCACAAAACTCAATGAGATCTTGGTACTATTATTAACCTCATCTTATAGATGAGGAAATTAAAGTTCAGAAAGGTCTGATGACTTTCCAATGTCAAATACTGACTATCTGAAGTAAAATTTGAATCCAGGTCTTTCTGATGCCAAATACAGCAATCTCTTTACTATTGCTAACTTTGTCAATTCAATATGTTCCTCTGCAAAGTGACAAATATAGTTTGTAGCATATACCTTATGGGTTTTTTAATTTGTTTTGGAAGTGAGTTTTTTTCTAAACTGTAAAGTGCTCTGTCAATATGATTTCTATTAGGAAAATGACCTGTCATCTTTATTTGTCTCTCCTCCCAGCACCGAGTTCAGTGCTTTGTACAATATATGCCTGTGTGTGTGTATAGATATAGACATGTATATTATATCCTTTGAAATGAATTGATGGAGAGTTTTTCTGAAGATCCAAAGCTGCTTTTTAAATATAGATATGTTACTTAAATACATGGGTTTTCTGACAGTATTTCCACTAAGCTATACAGCAAAAAAAAAACTGTATCAAATAAATATGTATTAGGTAATTGAATCTTCCATTCAGAAGCTATAGAGTAAACATTGTAATTTGTGATTAGAGATATATGTCCTTGCCTCATTTCCCTTAAGACAAGCTGACACATTAGACTGTAGCTTGAAGGTAGGGACTGTCTTTTACCTCTTTTTGTACCCCTAGCAATTAATATGGTGCCTGGAACATAGAAAGCTCTTAATAATTATTGATTATTTGATTAATATACTGATCAAACTGTTGACATCAACAAACCCACAGCTTATAATAACTTCAGAGATCAAATCCCATGCCTGAAAACAGCTGTAGAGTGACAGTCTATGGAAGGAATCACACTGGAAGGATACCCACACGAACAGAAGACTGGAGAGTGGTGTGGGGGGAACCTGGGTCTGAGAAGGGATCAAATTAGTGCTATTGGAAGCTCTTTCTCTAGGAAACATCTCCCTGATTTCTCTGTAATAATTTTGCTTTTCCCCATAAGAAGTCTTGAAGTCCAGAAGGTTTCAGGAATGTTTCCCAGCCAGAGCAATACATCAGCATTGGAGTTTGGGGATGGAGGGGGAGGCAGCTATGATATATCGGAAAGAGAACTGGCTTTGAAGTCAGAGGACCTGGATTCAAATCCCAGCTCTTCCATTTAGTAGCAATGTGACCTTACACATCTCCCCCTTCTTTGAAGCAGTTTCTTCATCTGTAGAATGATGAAGTTGAGCTAGATGATCTTGAAGGTTCCTTTAGTGTCTAGATCCCATGATCCTGTGTTCTCTCAGTGGATGTACTGGCTCCAAGCCTCCCCTCTAAAACTTTAAAATGCAGCAAAGCCACTGAATAAGGATAGATTACCAAGGCAATTTCTGAAAGAGAAAAATTGTTTTCTTTGGCACCAGTACAGCAGCACAGCAACATCCAACCCCATCAAAGAAAAGAATTAAGTAAAAGCTACACAGGGTAACTTGACTTTCTTGGGAAAAGGGTCTCTCTCTTGCCTGATCAAGATAGAAACACACAGCTCACCAGTTCACTGGTTTTGCTGGAAAAAAAATCTCACCCCATGAGAGCTGAGGGTTTGGAGCTCTCAAAGGTTTCACAGTTGGATTCCAGTGTTTGAGGGCTTGTTGGAAAACAACAATATGAAATTTAGTTTCACTTTGGAGTGGACTCTCAAAGGAAATTTATATCCGTGATTGTTTGTTCAATTTGCAGTATGAGCTATACAGAGAGGTGCCTGCCTGCTTGTTTCTGGCTGTTTACATGCGTGATTCAGTATTTGGTCACGTAGGAGATTCTGGATTGCTTTCAGTTGTGTGCTGCCCTAACAATGAAAGGACTTGGGGTTTGAGTATGACATGGCAACTCTGAATGGGCCCTCTGCCTTCCACTGCCTCATGATAATAGCAGAGGGGAGGAGTGCCACAGAAAATAAAGGAAGCAACAGGCCGGACTTTTTATTTTACTTCAAATCTCCTATAGAGTAAGGAGTGCATTCTGTCTCCAGGCTCCCCATAGAAGTGGAGATACGGGTTCTGCTCTTTCCCCCATTCTGCCAATGCTCCCACATGGACACAGACTCAATGAGGTGAGCAGGCACCTGGGCCCCTAGGTGCCTTGTGTATCCTATCCTCAATAGGTAATCAAACATTGTTCCTGGATGCATCCAGACTTGGAAGCAACTTTGTAAATTCAAGAGGTCCAAAGATTCTGGTTACCCACAATGAGTGTAAATGGCAAGTGGCAAGGGAAGTCAAACGCGGACAAGAGGAAAAACCTCTTGGCTTAGCTTGCCTTTGAAGAAGATAGTGCAGAACTGGGGTGAAATATAAAATACCAACCAGATGTCACACAGTCAGTTAACAAGCATCTTTTGAGAAGCACCATGTTCTAGGCACCATGCTAAGCCCTGAGGATACAAAGAGCAAAAAACATTTCCTGCTCTCAAGGATCCCACAGCCTAATCATGGGAAATACAACATGCAAACAACCAGGTACACGAAAGATACGTAACAAGATAAACTGGGAATAATCAACAGAGGGAAGGTCCTAAAGCATTAAAGCAGATATGAATGCGCTTCTGGTAGAAGGTAAGACATTAACTGGGACTTAAAGAAGCCCAGGCAGGCCAGGAGACAGAGATGAAGAGAAGAATTCTAGGCATGAGAGCAGTTAATGAAAGTGACTGAACCTGGCGGCTGGAATGCCTTGTGTAAGGAACAGCAAGGAGGCCAGCGTCAGGGAATCTCAGAGTATGTGGGAAGAAGGAAGTATGACAAGACCAGAAAAGTCAATAGGAGCCAGACTACCAAGGACTTTAAACACTGACGATTATATTTTATCCTGGAGGTGACAGTGAGTTGATTGAGCAGGAAGTAAAATGGTCAGATCTGCACTTGCTGAGGATGAATTGGAATAGAGAAAGACTTGATGCAAGGAGACAGGGAAGGGAAGGGAAGGGAAGGGAAGG
>NW_027185809.1:4982539-5020793 GCF_028583685.1 Petaurus breviceps papuanus
CTCTTAATTTCACCTTTTAAGTATCATCCCTTCCTATTCAATTGGTCCTGTGCCCTCTACCTATGTATACCTGTAAACATATATACACACATTCACACATGTATTCATACGCCTGTATATCCTCTGATATAGACACACACACACACACACACATATATATATATATATATATATTTCTATTCCCTTCAACTATTTTCATACTGAGAAAAGTTTCACCAGCTACAATGATCATTTTTCCATGTAGGAATGTTAATAGTTCAACTTGGATAAGTTCCTTATGATTTCTTTTCCCTGTTTACCTTCTCATGCTTCTCTTGCTTCTTGTATCTGAATGTCAGATTTTCTATTCAACTCTGGTTTTTTCAGCAAGAATGCTTCAAAGTCCTCTATTCCACTGAATATTTTCCCCTGAAACTTGATACTCAGTTTTGCTGGTTTTAATCCCAGCTCCTTGGACCTCTGGAATATCATATTCTGAGCCCATAGATCCCTCAGTGTAGAAGCTGCCAGATCCTGGGTTATCCTGATTGTGTTTCCACAATATTCAAATTGTTTTTTCCTGGCTGCTTGTAATATTTTCTTCTTGATCTGGGAATTCTGGAACTTGGCTATAATATTCCTAGGAGTTTTCTTTTTGGGAACTTTTTCAGGAGGTGGTCAATGTATTCTTTCAACCTCTATTTTGTCCTCTGGTTCTAAAACATCAGGGCAATTTTCTTTGAGAACTTCCTGGAGGATGATTTCTAGGTTCTTTCTTTGATCATGGCTTTCAGGTAGTCCAATAATTTTTTAAATTATCTCTCCTGAATCTATTTTCCAAGTCAGTGGTTTTTCCCATGAGATATTTCACATTGCCTTCTATTCTCTCATTTGTTTGGATCTGTTTAACAACATCTTGATTTTTCATGAAGTCATTAGCTTCCATTTGCTCCAATGTAATTCTGAAGCAATGATTCTCCTCAGTGAGCTTTTGAGATTCTTTTTCCATCTGGCAAATTTGGCTTTTTAAGGCATTCTTTTCCTCATTGCCTTTTTGAGCCTCTTTTGCCAATTGAGTTAGTCTATTTTTTAAGGTATGATTTTCCTCAGTCAGGCCATTGACTCTCATCTCATAATTTTCTTGCATTGTTCTCATTTCTCTTCCTAATTTTTCCTCCACTTCTCTTATCTGCTTCTTAAGGTCCTCTATGGTCTGTAACCAGCACGTATTTTTCTTGGAAGCTTTTGGTACAGGAGTTCTGAATTCACTGTCTTCCTCCTGTTCCATGCTTTGCTCCTTTTTTCCCCAAAATAGGAGTCTAATGTTGGATTGCTTTGCTTGGTTTGCTTCCTTTGCCTGCTCATTTTGCCACTCAATTACTTGACTTTTGGGCTTTTTGCCACAGTAGGACTCTGCTACCAGATAGGGGAGCTTCGTTTCAAATGCTGGGGTTTTCTCAGCTGCTGGAGGTATTAGTTGGGTGCCCTCTCTGAAGCCTCCACATGCTCTGGCAAGCTGGTCATACACCCCAGGACCTCCACCCTAGACCACAATCCAGATCCAAGCAGGTTAAAGCAAGAGCAAATACCCCTCAGACTGGTCAGTTGGTCCCCCTACACTCTGCAGACCAGGAGCTGAAGCTGCCACATGGCAGTGGCTGAGCTGTGGCTCCTCAGTGGCTTCTCACCTCGGGGGCAAAAGCTGATGCACTCCCAACTACTGGATCCCAAATTGCACATTGCCCTGACCTCTCACTTTGTCCTTAGCATCTATGTGTTGATAATTCTGGACCACCACAACTGCTGCTGATCTGGAGTCCCTCCAGCTGGTGGTTGGTCAGGCCCACCCTGGGGCTAAAACCTCTGGCTCTCAAGGGGCTGGGGTCAGCTCCCAGAGCGCTGTGCTGGCTGATTTCTGCCGGCCTGCCGAGCTGTCCTCAGTGGGAGGTTAGCTTCTTTGTGTCATTTTGTGGGTTCTGTAGCTCCAAAGTTTGTTCAGAGTCCCCTTTTCCATGGATTGGAGGTGATGGGAGCTGGAGCCACATGGAGGTCCTGTTTCTACTCCACCATCTTGACTCTACCCCCTCTGTTTGCCACATTCTTAAGGGAAGCATAGCTAAGAGATTCCTGTGCCAAGTTGGACTCAAATATAGAATAGATGCTGGACAGTGGTTTGTTTTTGTTTTGTTTTGTTTGGCGGGGTGGGTCCATAAACTCAGACCCTCCTGCTTGTCAATGACCAGTTAATGTATACCTGGCTTTGCTCAGTGACTGTGATATAAAGAAGAGAATACAGGCAAAAGTGCTCTCCTTTGGGAGCATTGTGGTCCAGGTAGCTGGATATCAGGACTCAAACAAGTGAAATAACTGCTAGAAAATTCAAGAAGACGTAAAAGAAAGTGTGACACTATGGTCCTGGTTGCATGTGCAAATCAGGGTCTAAGAAGAAAGAGAATCAATGGAAAGGTGAGCAGAGTCAGTTAAAAGAGTCTTCTTGGAGAGTCAGGAGGAGGTTTAGTTGGGAAATGTAGATCAAGGTATAATAAAAAAAATGATAGCTCACATTATATAGCACTTTAAAGTTTGCGAAGTATTTTATATGCATTACCTCACATTTAAGTTTGGGAGGTAAATGCTATTATTGTTCCCATTATATAGATAGGGAAATTGAGATTCATTGAAGTAAAGTGCCTTATTTTCTCCATATTACAAAGCTAATAAGTGCCCAGGGCAACCCCAGCCTATGTGTGTTGGGTGGGGAAGAATGTTGTGGGACATGCAATTAGGAAGGGTCACTACAAATTCTTTTCCAAAGCTGGAGGTGATAGTAGAGTTCCTAATTAAAACTCAAAGTCCAAGGGCTAGAGCTAGATAACCAGAGTCTTCAGGATGGGCAGGGAACATAGCCACAGACTCCAAAGAGCCATGAAGATGGAACTAGAGTTGGGGGCCTATGACCCCCTTCAGTCACAAGCTCTGATGCCCCCTTGCCTTACCTCTTGTAATCTCGTCATTCTGCTCCCTCACCTCTCACATCTATTCTATCTTTCTGGCTCTTTTTCTTCCTTCCTCAAGATCTAAATCAAGCCTCACAGGCTCACATAGCCAGTCTCTAATAATTTCAGGCTTCACTGGAGGCCAAACTCTCCCTGAATCAGCACCTCTCATCTAAGAGGCTGTATGGGTATAGTGGATAGCCAACTATGCCTTGGGCTCAAATCTTGCTGGTGACCTTGACTTAACTTCTACTATCTTCCATTTCCCTTTCTGTAAAATGTATATAATGATACCTGTAGCACCTACCCCAGACTGTTCTTGGGTTCAGGATTATTTGCAGAAGGAACCTCCTCATCAGTGAAGAGGCTGATAAGTCAAGGCTGCTCACCTGGGCGATAGGAGGAATTGTCTGGAGAACTGGAAGGAGACATTTTTCCTTCTGTGAGGGAAGATACACATGGTTCCAGAGCAGCTTCAAAGGAGAAACCCAGGGAGAAAGAGAGAAGGCTTTGGAAAGGAGCAGACACATAGCAAGGGGAGGCGAGCTCTTCAATCCCTAGCTCCTTACCTCCCTAAAGTCCTTGGGAAATTTCCCTTAGGGTGAAAGAGGAGGTGAACACTTTCAGTTTGAGCTGGGATAATCTCACTCCCAGTGGGAGAGCTGATTCTCTTTGGGTATTGCCTGGCATGTTTAAGTAGGTGTAAAGTCTCTGGTTTTGTTTGGGATAAATAGTTTTATTTACTATTTGTAATGGTTTTTTTTTTTTTGTGTGTGTGTAATTAGCATTTGATAGAAGGAAACCAAACCTTTGAATATAAGCTATACCCCTTCCTCTTTAAAAGACAGAGCAGACCAAGGAAAAAGCTTAAATCTAAGAACGAAATAATTTCAACTGGCCTAGCAAGGTTTAGAGTCACAGATAAATATTATTCTAATCTGTTAATCCTTCTCTGAGGAGAGCAGAGCAATCAGACTCATTTCCTGAATCTCCTGCTTTTCCTCCATCCAGGAATCAGTTTCCCTTGGAGACCTATGGATAAGATTCCAGAGATATCTATTCATGCTTCCCCAAAGTCATGTGGAAAACACATAACCTACATAGGCAACAAACACCCCTAAAGCCTTGCTTACCCATTGCCTTTTGTTAATTGCTAATTACTTTGTTGTGTAAGTCCCCAACAAGATTATAACTTGAGTTGTTTTATATAGCAGAAAAAGGACATGACTTAAAGTCAGGATGCCTGAGTTCTAGTCCCAACTGTCCCTGACACTAGTATAATGATATTCACAATCAAATGTTTGAAGGGGCTAAAGCTAAAACCAAGTCACTTCATAATCTTTAGTGGGAGGAGGGGGAGTGAGGAAGTTACTGTATAATTGATGACTCCTATGTGATTTTCATTACCTAATTTTTTGCCTCTTTAAATATGTTGTGCTTTAAAATTTTTATGTCATGTGATGAATTCTATTCATAATGATTCATGTCCTCTTTCTAAGTTCTTCAAATCATTTGTCCCTTCAGGAACTCAGTTTTCTCATCAATAAAGGGGGAAGAGTAATTACTCTCTCCCTCGTGGGGTTATTCTGAATATAAAGTGAGACAATAGTGCATTGGACAGTAGAAAATCCCATATCATCACCATGCCTTTTTAGAACAGCACTAAGCACGAATATCCTCTTTCTGATTGGTTGATTTTCAAAATTTTTAATGGATTACTTTCGGTTTTATATGCTATTCCTTTCTGGATATAGTCTACCTGCCTTCACTATGAATCTTTCTTTGCAATAAAGAAAAGCAGTCAAGCAACATTAATAGAGTGTCTGACATTATGTGCAACATAAAGCCCCAGAGCTTTAACCTTCTCTGTTTCCAGCCTAGGCTAGTTTGCCCCTTTTAAGGCAGCATGATGGTCCTCCACTTCTGGGGGCTCACCATATTGGTGTTGACACCCAATCATTGAATTTAGTTCAAAACTCCTGAGCAAGCAATCTACAAGCCCCAGTCTCCCAAAGTAGCTGGTATTACAGGTGTATGCCACCTTGCCCAGAAAATATACTCCTAATAAGTATTTGAGGTCTTTACTTGCTGCCCCAGATCAGGACATACTTCCATCTCTAGGCCTCCAGAACAAGGGACTTTCCATATTGCTTCTGATAGTGATTAAG
The DNA here is from genome assembly GCF_028583685.1 of Petaurus breviceps papuanus. Lineage (NCBI taxonomy): Eukaryota > Metazoa > Chordata > Mammalia > Diprotodontia > Petauridae > Petaurus > Petaurus breviceps. Next base: position 4,987,683 of record NW_027185809.1, read on the forward strand.
CCAGTCCATTCCCCCATAACATATAAATGTTACTTTTTCTTAGGTCAATCTGAGTCCAAATAATGATGAATACTTGTTTCTTTTTTTAACTTCAAATGCAAACAATCCTGTCAATCTTCCAGTAGTGAAACATTACTGATCTTATGTGGAATTCCATGGGTGCTTATAAGTACTTTTATTACATCTCATATTTTATTTATGATTTTGTTTAAACCCTGACTGAAATTTGTCATTTTAAACACTACCTGCATGAGTTAGATTTATGTTGGTTCCTAACAGCAGCTCCCAGAACTGGACAGAGCCAAAGTCAATTTATAGGTGCTCAAAGGCAGCTGTCAACTATTTTATATATCATAGGAGAGGCTTGGTTCACTGGGAAACGAGAAAACCAGCTAAATATTTAGAAATGCCCTAAGGTTTCATAAGAAACTAAGAAGCAGGCCTGTTGAACATATATCTGCATGCAGTTTCTTCATATCATTTCCATCTTCCTATAACTTGAACTCTGTCAGAGTCGCATGACATGATAGGGATATTCCAAGGAAACGGCCTTTTCCTACTGTTAGAATGTAGAACCCTTTTATTTCTTTCTTTTATCTCTTTGGGGTAAGGATCTAGAGTCCTCTCTACCCTTTCCCCCACCCCATTCCCGTTTTTCTCCTGGTCAAAGAAACCCAAAATGTAAATTTAATATAAAAACAATATATTTGCCTACAAGATGAAGAAACAAATTAAATCACTGGGGGAAAAAAGCCTTGCCTTATGACACTTATGTTAATTAGTAGGTTTGGTATCAGAAATCTAACAATGAGCATTATGCCAGTTAGATTAGGAATTTTCCAGAAATAAATGCATTTTAAGGGTGGAGGATTCCGTGATTATGTCTACATATCAAAAAACATCACAGGCTGTTCTTGTTAATACCAACTTCTCTCATAGAGGCTATTGTCCAGAGTCTCCAATTTTCCACACGGGTCTTGGTTCCAGCCAACTCTCAATGGAGGGGCTACTAAGACCATCCCATCACCTCAAACAGACAGCATTGTAATGTTTCTCTTGGTTGATTTATAAATCTCCTCCTAAGTTTCTTCATCAATTTCTATAGTTGTCACAGTCTCTTCCACATCTCCCAAAATTGTGTTTGTTTGTTTTTTTTGTTTTGGTTTTTGTTTTTGCTTTTTGGAGGGGGGAAGGCAGGGCAATTGGGGCTGACTTGCCCAAGGTCACACAGCTAGTAAATGTCAAGTGTCTGACATCAAATTTGAACTCAGGTCCTCCTGACTCCAGGGCTGGTTCTCTAGCCACCTAGCTGCCCCAAAATTTTATCTTTTGATAAAATAATAATTCAGACTTCTTCTCTGGTACAAAGAGAGGGCCAAAAATTTTAAGCAGATTTTCCAGATCCCAGGGGCAACACACCCCGGTGTGGAAGGGGTTATTTCTTGATAATTATAATTCCTTGGTCCCAACACCTGAATTTATTATGTCTTTAGGTTCCTTCCTTCATAAATGACCCAATTATAATCTTTGACCTCATTTGCTCTCTGAAATGAATTAGAGTTAGTCAACCTCTCTTTGAAGGCTGATCAAGTATTTCGCTGTTAATTTCTGATAAGCCAGTGCTGCTCTTGCTTTCGTTACTTCATTTGTTAGCTCCTTGTTTGTCCTTTGTTCTCAAAAAGGATCAGGACGCCACCTCAGACACACACTAGAGAAGTCACTGGGTTTTGTTTTCTTCCTGGGAACCACATAGGAAAGCCTCAGGTCAATTACCCACAGGCACAGCTACCTATTTATCTTCATCTAAACAAGGAACAGATACCAATGCCTTTGTTGTTTCTAAGTTCTCCACTTGAGTTCAAAAAAGCAGTTGTGAATTATAGTCTGGTACATTTGTAACTAACAATAGTTTGTGGGGAGAAAAAAGATCATGGGGTTCGAGTGGTCTACAAGCTCAATACAAGTTAAAAGTTTGACATGAAAGTTGATAAATTAAATGCAATCTTAGTAGGCATGGAAGCATTATGTCCAGAACAGGAGAAATGAAGAACTTTGTACTCTGCCTTGGTCAGAACACATCTGGAGTATTATCAGTAAGACATCTGGAGTATATCAGGACACCAACAAGTCTAAATGTTTACCAAAGAAGACAGTCATGATAGTGAGGAGATTAGAAACCAGAATAGCTGAGGATCCATTGTAGGAACAGGAATGTATACCCTAGAGAAGAGAAGCCTTCAATGAGGCATTATAATTTTTCTTTACATAAAAAATAAATTCATATTTTTCAATTAATAAGCATTTATTTTCTCTCAATCCCACTCTCCCTCTCCCCAATCTTAGAACAATTTTTTTAAGGGAAAAGAGGGGCAGCTAGGTGATGCAGTGAATAGAACACTGACCCTGGAGTCAGGAGTACCTGAGTTCAAATTCGGCCTCAGACACTTGACACACTTACTAGCCATGTGACTTTGGGCAAGTTACTTAACCTCAATTGCCCTCCAAAAAGCAAAAAAAAAAAAAGTAAAAAAAATCTTTGTAAGAAATTCAATGATTGAGTGAAGCAAATTCCTTCCTTGGCCATGTCTGAAAAGTATGTCTCATTATACATTTAAGTCCATCACCTCTCTGTCAGGAGGTGCATGCTTTACCTGTAGTCCTTCCGAGTTACTGTTTGTCATGATCAGAGTTCTAGGGTTTTTCAAGTTGGTTTTCTTTGTAATGTTATCATTGTATAAATCGTTCTTCTGGTTTTGCCCACTTCATTCTGTATCAGTTCATAATGAACTTTTCGGTTTTCTCTGAATCTGTCTAGTTCATATGACGCAGTAATATCCTCTTACATTCATATACTATAACTTGTTTATCCTTTCTTCCATAGTTGGGCACCCCCTTAATTTCCAATTTTTTTGCATCTATGAAAAGAACTGCTGTGATCATCATTTTAAAGCATTGGGATATGTAGAAGATGAGTTACTATTGTTCTGCTTAACACCAGAATGAATGAGTGTAAACTGAGAAAAAGTAAATTTCAGTTCAGTTTGATAAAACACTTCTTACAATTAGAGCTTTCCAGAAATAGAATGGACTACTGTAGCACCAATACAATATTTACAGTGCCCACGATCATGATAAAAACCATGACTATAAATATCGTATGATGTGTGATTGCAAAATATACCAGATTCTCCAGGTAGAGGACAGAACTGAAGCATTTATTTGAATACCAGAAAACCAAATCCCAAAACCAGTAAGCTGATCTCATCATAGTACCAAAGATATATTCAGAAGCCATAATAACATTGAGAGCCACAGCATCCTTCAGCCTTCCCACAAACCAATACAAGATCTATATTTAATCATAAGCCTATTTGATTCCTTGCCTGAGTGTCTTCTCTCCCCCACCATCTTGCTAGCTCTGACTACCAGCTTCCTGTGGGCTCTGCTTCCCTTCAGCAAACTCCTCCCACCACAGGCTCCATGTGACTATAGGGGATATATTAAAAGACTATTAGGGAATAGAGTTTATCTTCACAGCAGGGAAGCTTCTTGTGGGCTCTGCTGCACCCTTCAGAAAACTCCCTCCATCACAGGTTCCATGTGATTACATTCACCCTATTAGAGTGCAGAGCTTGCTTTCAAAGCAGAGGAGGTCTTCAAACTCCCTCCTAGGTCTATTAAGGGGCAGGGAAATTCTTCAAATTCTCATTCTCATTACAACTGCCTCTGTAGGTAGTGGGTTTCTCCTCAGTAGAGGACTTCTAGCAAAAGCTTAGGAGTCCTTTTCAGAGATGTTGTATAAGTGTTTACTGCTTAGGTACAAGGTGGCTTTGGTGACCTCTTAGATCCCTTCCAACCTGAAATCTATAATCCTCTGAGTTTCCTCTTGATCTCACTTTACACAGCAAACCCTGGGACGGAAGAGAAAGGAGAGGAATCACTTGCCCCTAACCATTTATGTGTCCTATGGGAGAAACTACTCCTCAAAAGCTGATAATCTTCCCTCCCTTGTCATGAGTTCAGAGGCCCAGGAGGACTTGTCATACATTCAGACTATGGCTGTCATCTTGAAAATAAAGATTATAAAAGAAGAAAGAAAAACTTTTCCTTTAGATATTCACTGGGATTGCTGGAAGAAAGAGTGGATTCAGTTAAGAGAGTTATCACCTAGACGCCTTCATTTCTCCCATGAACTCCACTGATCTCCAGGATCTTTGTTAGGATGTAATAATGAACAATTCTCCTGATCATTATCTTCAGAATCTTTGACTTGAGACAGTGAAAGTTTAGAGAAAGGGTGAAGAAAGTTCGTATAATGGTGGGAGGGGGAACATGGGCTTGTTCTCCCAATGTCAAATACTAGAAGTCAGACTCCCTTCACCTTGTAGCATGATAGGGACAGGCTCAAGACAAAGGAAAGCTGTCTTACTGTGCTTAACCCGAAGAAAACTTATAGCTCACAATCCCCCCCCCCCCCAAAGCGACACTGCTTGAGAATATGAATCGACATAGAAATGGTTCAGATAGATCCCTAGATGACAGCTATCTAAGCAGTTAGTGAGGAAAGGTAAATAGCTGTGTGACTTTGCTTAGTCCTTGTCAGAGTTTTGCATCATTAATGCCCAAGGTCTTCCTCCTTGAGCCCCATAATCAGAAGAGGAGAGGGAAGGAGGGGAAAGCAAGAGAGAAAGGAGACAGAGACACAGAGACACAGAGAGACAGAGACACAGAGAGACAGAGAAAGACAGAATCACAAAGACAGAGAACAGAGAGAGACAGAGACACAAAGAGACAGAGACAGAGAGACAGAGAAAGACAGAATCACAAAGACAGAGACAAAGAGAGACAGAGACACAGAGAAACAGAGAAAGACAGAGTCACAAAGACAGAGACAGAGAGAGACAGAGACACAGAGAGACAGAGAAAGACAGAATCACAAAGCCAGAGACAGAGAGAGGAAGATACCCATGCATTTTTTTAATGTATGGCAGAAATAGAAACCCTTATGATTCAGTGTGAAAATCAGAATAGGAAACATGTTGAAATTTCCAAAAGAGCCTTAGTTTTCCCTTGGCAATGGCTTCAGAAAACTTCTCAAGTGACCTCTCTTCCAGAGGAGAAGGGTACTCAGCCCTTAGCCTGGCCAAGAAGTAGTCAAGTCACCAAAAGTATTCTGTTCCCTGAGCTAGGCTTACCCCTAGGCAGAACTGGTGGCCATGTCCATAGTGAGATGCAAGTAGTAGTAGGAGGGCTTTCCTACCCCCAAACATCCTGCATTGCCTGAAAACCAACCATTTTTGCTTCATTCCTTTGGGATGATACATTGTCATTTTCTTGTATTGTTCATATGTAAATATATATATAGACACATTTATGTATATATGCATACACACATATGTGTGTATATATATGTATGTGTTTGGGGGGGGGTTGTGTGTATGTTCCCTGTGAGTGAGCTTTGTCTCCCCAATTAGATTATTAACTCAACAATAGCGGGGTCTGAAACCCTTCCTGTCTCCCTTAGAATAATGTCCTAGAATAATGTTGAATAAGCCAAAAAGCGTGTATTGAGCCTTTTTTGTGTTCCAGGTACTTTGCTAAACCAAAAGGATACAAATATTAAAAAAAAACAAGGTCTTGCCTGCCATCTAGGAGCTCACAGAGGGCAGCTAGATGGCACAGTGCATAGAATGCCAGGAAGACCTGAGTTCAAATCAAGCCTCATCTACTTAATAACTGTGTGACTGTGAGCAAGTCACTTACCTTCTGTTTGCCTCAGTTTCCTCATGTGTAAAATGAGGATAATAATAGCACCCACCTCCCAAGGTGTTTGTAAGGATCGAATGAGATAATAACTGTAGAGCACGTTAGCATAGTGCCTGGCATGTAGCAATTGCCATAGGAGTGTTTTGGATAGGGAAGTCAGAGGGAATGGTATGTGGAGTAATATCATGATTGATTGACATGCTATTTCTAAGATTTGATTTGGTTGCTGTTTTCAGAGTTCAAAGGGGGGAATGGCAGATAGTAGGAAATGAGGGTCCACCGCATGGTAATGGCCAGGAAGTGGTATGGTGGTGAGTTGAGTTCTGGGCAGGATGAGAAGTGGAGCAAAGAATCAGTCCTTTAATAAAGATTTTTTAAAAGCTCCATGGAACAGCCATGTCTCTGTCCTCCTCTGCCCCATCTTGCCAATCAAACTGCTGAGAAATGGAGAAACCCTAACTTCTAACAATTATTGAACTTGGGGATCTTTAGGACTTTGTCACAGAACATCTGCAAAAGGGAACCCTATAAAAATAATTGCATCATTTTGGTCAAGGAAGAATGATTCAATAGAACTATTACAGGCTCTTACTGCTGCTACTGCTATTACTACTACTACTACCACCACCACCACCACCACCACCACTTCTACTACTACTACTACTAGATGGTATTTAAATTGTGTTTTAAGTAATGTTCAAACAATTCTGGTATAAGTTGAACTACCCCATGAATTATTAGTAAAACTAATAACACATTAACAAACATGCAAAGCTATCAAAATTAACCCTATATTATGAAAAGAGAATCCTTAAGGATAACATTGAATACATAAAGCACAAAATTATTCCTAAAAAGAGGTTTACAATGGATAATAATCAATACCCATAGGAGGCCCAGTTCATTCTGCCTAGACAAAAGACCATATGGATGAACAAAATGAATAGAATGAATGATTCAAATCAGTCAGCCAACTAGCATTTATTAAGACCTACTGATGAGGGATGGCTCCCAATAGGTTCAGCAGGAACTCTGATCTTATCTTAAGACCAGAATCTGTGATTCAGTCTGGAAAGAATTCAGCTCAGGCTTACTTGGAGTCAGATCTGTAAAAGTTTGTTATACACCTTACAGCGGGCAAGGATCCTTAGGGGACCTGCAACCTTAAAGGGGTAGAATTAGAATCATCCATAGTAGAACCTGTGCCAATTATGCTAACTGGGTGATTAAGGGTGGGATTAGGGAGGAGTTAAGGTGGGGCCAGTGTAATAGTAACCGCGCAGGTGTATTGCCCATGATTCACTGGGAAAAAGCCCAAGGCTGGGCTACCTAGAGGTGTGGTTTTAGGCTTGAAAACATCACTAAGTCAGTGAGCAGTCATGGGCTGTTGGAAAAGTGCCCAGTCTGCCACCCATCGGTGTCATGTTTGACAAGATTAATGTCTGGGAACCAAGGCTAACCAGAGATTCAGTGGATAATAGGCTAAGGAGTTAACTCAGAGATAGGGTCCGGAAGGATTCATTGAGGCAGCCAAGGAGTCAGCCTAGAGATAGGGTACTGAAGGATTCATGGGGGCAACGAGACAATATGCAAGGGGGAGATAATAGTTGCCTAAGCTGGAATGTTTATAGATACTTTGGTGAAGGATTGTTAGGTATAGATTGTTAGTGTTTCAAGGCTGAGATAAACAATTCATGAGTTGTTTCTGGGCAGAGTTAATGCTTTGAAGCTAGGCAGAGTGCAGGTAGGGGGAAGGGGCAGAGAATGTTCTGAGACTGGTGGGTGGGGAATGGAGTGTGATTTTACAAACTGGTTTTAAAAATTTTTAAAACAAAGTTTTACAGATTGATGTTACGAATGTAGATCCCAAGCACCCCATCTTTACTGATGTTACAAATTGGTATTACAAATTGAGTTTAAAAATAGATTTTACAAACATAGATCCCAAGCACCCCACTGTGTGTCATGCCCTGTGCTGAGCACTGGGGATATAAAGGCAAAAAACAAAACCAAAAACCAGCCCCTGCTATCAAGGAGCTCACAGTCTAATGAATGGGACAACATGCAAACAGCTATGTAGAGATATAGACAGAAAACACTGGGGGAGAGTCTCAGAAGGAAGGCACTGAGATTAAAAGAAGGGCTAGGACAGACTTCTTACAGAATATGGCACTTTAGCTGAGACTTGAAGGAAGGAAGGGAAGCTATGAGGAAGAGACGAGGAGACGAGAGCTTTCCAGGTACGGGAGAAAGCCAGTGAAAACACTCAGAATCAGGAGATAGAGCTTCAGGTGAGAGGAACAGCAAGAATTACAATAATACTGATAATAATAATAATAAGCTCAGTTATTCCTCCTCCAAATCAAATGAATAACAATGATCTTTCTCATCCCCATCACTTGTAGCAGAGAGAGAATAGAAGGAAGTAATAGAAAGGAAAATCTGACTTCACATGGAGACGTGTCTCCTTCAATCTATTCAACATTCCTCCCTGGCGACCACAGTATTAAATGAAGTAAATCAACCAAAGGAAAGCAGCTCCCTCAATCCTATGCCATATTTGGAGACCTCTTATACTTGGCAAGAAGTAGGTGGGAGAGGGGCAGAGTTTTCCACACCCTCACCCACACAGTCACAGGCTGTCAGGTGTTAACTATGATTTCATTAACGATGATGCAGAGCTGAGAGTATCTTATATACACCCCCAGGAGCCAAGTTGGAAGGTCACAGATTTGTGCAGAGGAGAGACATGACAAACATGGTCTTAGAAAGTTTCATTGGTGGTATTGGCTGAAGGATCATATTCAAGTCATAAGACTGCTTAAGTGTAATTTCCTTTTTAAAAAATAAATTAATTTATTTTTAGTTTTTGACATTCATTTCCATAAGATTTTGAGTTCCAAATTTTCTCCCCATCTCTCCCCTCCCCCCACCCCAAGATGGCATGCATTCTAATTACCCCTTCCCCTATTCTGCCCTCCCTTCTATCATGCCCCCCCCTTATCTCCTTCCTCCTTATTTTCGTGTAGGGCAAGATAGATTAAATGTTATTTTCAAAAGTGGTTGGAAACCAAAAAGATAAACTAAAATTTTGTCTGCTAACTGTCTGCCCATTTTTATTGATGCCCTTAGCTTTTTGGTTTCTATTCCTGCCTTCCATTATAAAGTGACAACGTCTCTATTTGTACCCATAGAAATTGTATTCTCTGTGCTCATTCAAGGGGTTCCACCCATGACCTCTCTTGAAATTCCAAAGAAGAAAAAATTTCCTATTGACTCTGAATTGGGATAATGAATATAATGAACTGGGATTTTCACCCTCCCCTTTCCTGCAAAGTAGAAAGGTACTTCCTGTGCGTAATTCACGAGATTTGTAGGGAAAAGGGATTAGAATTCATAGGCTCATAGAATCCATACGCAAATGGGATTTTAGAAATCATCTCGTCTAGTCTCCTCATGAGTGAGTGAGGAAACTGAGTCCAGTAACCAGGACTTGTTCGTTAGTAACTCTAGTCTAAAGGGCCCTCTATAAATGCAAGACCCTTCCCCCATACCACAGCTGCCTAGGTCAGAAGTTAGGAAGATTTCTCCATGGACAGGAAAGTTGGAATCAAAGCATCCCACTGCTGGGAGGGTCCTTAAGATCATTTATTTTACTCTCCTCTCTGATGCATTCCACCATGATTACATTAGTAATTACACCATTACTAAAAAGACGTTAGCCTCTTCTGGCAATCAAACAACCAAGCAATTGCGGAGCCTCACTCTATACTAGGGTGGTGCTCACATCTGACTAGCTAGGGAGACTAGCTTGACACATGACAATCAACTGGAGAACTACAGAAGATAGTGTGCAATCAAGTGCCAGATGACATGGTACAGCTGATCCCGACTGGGAGAAACTGAATTTGAATTCTGGCTCTGACAATAGTGCTATGATGCTAGGTAAGTAATTTACCAGCTATGGGACTCAGTTTCCTTATCTGTAAAATGAAGGGATTGGACTAGATGGCTTCTAAATTCTCTTGCAACTCCTTAGTCTAATTCTGTAAGTATTTGTTGCTAAAGACAAACACTGAAGGGGTTCACAGAGGGGAGAGACCAACAAGGCCTGAGTGATTAGGGTAGGGCTGTATGTCTAAGGAATTTTGGTGGAATTTGGATTCAGAGAAAAATATTTCCTATCCTGATATCTTTCACCTTAAGGTGGGAAAAACACTTTACATGTATCTTGTCACTTGGTCTTTACAACAAGCTTCAGAGATAAGCACTATCATTATCCCCATTTTACAGATGAGGCTTCTGAGGCTCAGCAAAGATAAGTAATTTGTTCTGGGTCACACAACTAGTATCACTTATTAGTCTGCTGAGATGGACTTTGGATTCCAAGTCTAGGCTTCTATCCATTGTTTAATCTTCCCTAAGGAGGCAGCATGGAACAGTGGCTATGGAGGCATGGGACCTGGGTTTGAATCCTACCTCTGAGGCTTACTGCCAATGCGACCTTGGTCCAGTCATTTGATCTCCTTGACTCTTGATTTCCTCACCTGTAAAATGAAGGGGAGTTAGACTAGATAGGTCTCTTCTGGAACTAGATTTTAAAGTCCTGCATCCCTGCCTGGCCCATCTAGCCTCCCCTCATTTTCTACATTTAAATCACTTCCCAAAGAAGCACTTTCCTTTTTATAGAACTAGCTCTTTTTTTTCTTTTCACTTACACATCAGACTTCTTATAGGGCTTTTCATATTTAAAAAAAAACATATATATATGTAAACCTAGAACTGGAAAGTTGCCTGGGAAACTCATTGAAAGACTCTACTTCACAAGAAATTGATTTGAAGTGATTTCTTCCCACTTCCACACTGACCAAGATGAGCCCAAATCAGGCACTATGGAAATTGGCCCTTAGGATCGATGAGGCTAAGAACTCATAAAAGCTACTTTTAAAAGGCTATCACAGCAAATAGACTCAGCTGTTTTCTCTGTTTCTGTGGAATGGCTGTAAATGGCAAGGATGAAAGATGGTGAAGCTATTTTCTCAAAAAAAGGGTGGTAGGTAAAAGGAGATAGTCATCAAATTCATCGTAGGTTCCCAACCTTCCACGTCCAGCTCCTTGCAGACGGGTAGAACATTTAGGATGCTGTTACACTAAATTACAAACTGGTTTTATATTGTGTGTACTTTGTGTGTTGAGCGCCTTTGTGTGGAGAAGCAAAGGGAGTCAGAGACATAGTGAAAGGTTAGGAATTATTTAAGTGATTAGGTAATCCCTAGGAATACACATGATGCAGAGGGATAATTCATAAACCTTCAGGTTCCATTCTGTCTTAATCTACGCAATAGCCCTTAGAGGTGGAGTGGGGAATGGGACAGGTAGGTGGTCCTTAATTTAAAGACTGGGAAACTAAGGCTCTGAGAGATGAGAAACTTGTCCAAAGTCACATAAATGATTTAAGTATGGAACCAAGATATAAACAACCCATTAATATAGCCAATTTTTACAAGGCATCTAATATATTGAAGGTCAGCTAGGTGGTATAGTGTATAGAATGCTGAGCCTGGAGTCAAGAAGACCTGAGTTCAAATCTGCCCTCATACACTTTCTAGCTGTGTGATCCTGGGTAAGTCACTTAACTGTGTTTGCCTCAGTTTCCTCATCTGTACAATGAGTTCAAGAAGGAAATGGCAAACCACTCCAGTATTTCTGCCAAGAAAACTTCAAATGGAGACACAAAGAATTAGACACGACTGAACAACAAAACATGTTGAAATTCCTACTTCTCATTCTTGGAGTGGTAAAACTATAATAGCAAGCATTTATGTAGTGCTTTTAAGATTTGCAAAGCATTTTACATATATTAACTGATGAGATTTGATATAAACCCTACTCCCAAATAGCTTAGGATCATAGGATCAACTCCCTAGAGCTGGAGGGAAATTACAGATCATTCAGTTCAAATATTTCATTTTGTGGAAGAGGAAACAGGCCCAAAAGGAGTGAGGTGTTTTGCTCCAGGGCACACAAATGATGATGATGTATGAACAAGCATAATCCATGCAGAGGCACAAGTAAGCTACTATGAGGAGAGAGAGAGAACTTTCAGCTAGGACGTCAGGGAAGACATCAGAGAGGAGGGACTTAAAGGAAGAGAAGGGCTTCCACTCTGGAGAAAATAACTGGGTGGTCACATGAGCAAAATCACCGAGACAGAAAAGAGTTCAAAGGGAATGGGAGGTCAGGGAGAGTGTAAATGAACACATCAAGAATTTAGAGTATGTGGAGAGAATCAGGTTGTAGAGTCCAGAATATCAGGATAAGGCATTTCTATGACGAGCAGCAGGGATCTACTGAAGATTCTTAAGAAGGCAGGGTTAACGTGTATGGCAACAAGCAGGAGCAGTGCCTTCATGGAGTCAAGAAGACCTAAATCCTGCCTCTCATACTTGTCAGTTATGTAACCCTGGACATCTCACTAAGCCTCAGACAATTCCTAGGATCAGTCAGCTGCTCCTAAACTCCTTCTGCATCCTGCACAGGAACATCTGCTCCCTGTTGACACCACAGAAGGGAGAGGGGAGAGATGAAGTCAGGGAGATGAGTGAGGAGATGATTATAATGGTCCAGCTGGGAGGGAATGGAAGCCTGAGCTAGAGAGGTAACAGAAGAGGAAAGAGGACAGCCTCTGGCTTCCCAGCTCCATCAGAGCCCGCCCTCCTGCACCAGGCTAGGCTGCCTTCATGAATGTGCCTCCAGGATTGTTTCAACTGCAGTTATGTCTTGTCTGCGTAATTCTGCCAGGCCCCTGGCACTAACAAATCCAAGGATTCCCATTGTTATGTCCTAGGCGAAGTCTATCTGCCCCTCCCGAAGGTATTATCATTATACATCATGGAAGAAAAACTGAATTTTCAGTGGCTGGATAGTATCTTTGTGTTTGTGTCAACCTTCTCGGGCTAATAATGAGGCCATTGCCTGACAAATATTATCTGTGTTTGGTTATTCTAATGGTTCAGACCACATCCACTACCAAATAGGTACAATGTGATTAGCAGCCCTCACTTACCAATTCTGAGCTGTTACCCAGCACGGATCATTTGTTTCTACTACTCATCCCAAACCTAGATGCTCAGCTGCAAAGATGTTTACAGGTAAATTTCTAATCATCCCTTTCACTCCATATAATGAAAGTCACTAAATAAACCCCCAGAACAAAACAACAGAGGTCTATATGATTGTCTCTAAACAGAAGGGTGGCATGTCCTAGAGCCACTGGGAAAATTTAACCCTTGAGGTACCCAGATTCCTTCCTTCTGTAGCACTTCTTTGTCTTTTCTTTGGTGGAGGGAAGGCAAGGCAATTGGGGTTAAGTGACTTGTCTTCAAGATCACACAGCTAGTGAGTGTCAACTGTCTGAGGTCACATTTGAACTTAGGTTCTCCAGAGTCCAGGGCAAATTCTCCATTCACTTTGCCATGTAGCAGCACCAACAGGGCTTCTTAAACTGTGGATTGCAACCCCATGTGGGGTGGCATTACTGAATGAGGGGGAAAATTTGGTAATAGTAACAAGTTTCTGAACACACAACCAAAAATTAATTTAAAATCAATGCATAATAAATCTAAAGTGTTTCTGACAGCCTCTGTTCTGAACACAAAACATGAACACTTTGTAGTGTACTGCCCTTAGGCCACGGAATTTCAATGAGCAAAGCCAGAAATACCGGGGTGCAGATTCGAGATTATTGTATGTTATGAATTGCAGTGTTTTTACTAATACAAAGTTTGCTGTTCTTACAAAAATATAATAGCTTAATTATGGAAAATAAAGACTTTTAATATTTTCCTACCATCATTCCTCAGCTTGTAAGTATGAAATTAGTATTTCTTTGGATTGGATTGTGTTAGAATTTTTGTATTGTTTTTGATTTTTATAATTGCTGTTGTTTCCTTCTTTTACAGAAAGAGGTGTTTAATTGCAGCAAGTAAAGACAAAGGCCGTTTAATAATATTTCTCTACCATCATCACTGTATGTATGTGTGAACACCAATTTTTAAAATTAAGCAAAACAAATGGAATTTCATAACCTGTGAGAATGCTAGAAGTTTGGTTTCCATAGATTCTATAGGGATATGCATGTTCCAAAATCAGATGTTGCACAGGATGTGCAGGAAGGTGTAAATCAGGATGAGGGGAGGAAGGGCAGAATGACCCAATCCAACCATATAGCTGGAAACCATCTGTAAGTGTACCCTTGGGAGGGGCCTGGGCTAAGCTTACTTGAACTGGTTAAAGTCAAAAGATAGTCACCAACTTTTCATTAACACTCATGCTTAACTAGCCTCATACATACTAGCTGACATATCCCTTATAGAATTAGAGCCTTATTATCCCATCATTGGAGGCGTGAAGCCTATTTTTGGGAGGAGGGAACATACTAAGGAGTAAATATGTAAAAATGGGCAGGTCAGAAAGATTGTAACCCAGAAGAACTGGAACCAAGTTCTGAAGGGAGAAACAAGGCAGGAAATGTGAATGGAAGCAGCATAAAAGGGCTTGCATTTTTCTGATTGTCTGCAGTCTTTTGAAGAGGCTACCCATTTATTCAGGAAAGAATAAATGTAAAATAAAGATAATAAAGACCTTCCTGGATTTCCAAGTATTGTTTATTCCTAGACTGAGCCTATTTCTAACATAAACTAAAGCTAGTATTTATTTGAGAAATTATTAGCAATATTCATTTATATTTTAGAATAAAAAATAATTTTCAGTTATGGATAAGTGACTAAATTTAGATAGAAGACGTAAAAATTCTGATGACAACGCAGCAGTCTTGTTTACCAGACTGTAGTACACCCAAATTGACGAGTAAAAGAAAATATGTCAAATCATGTAACTCTCAAGAGGGCAAATTTTAAACATATTATCCAAATTGAAAGATGAAGTTGTTATATTTTTGAGCAGAAATCTGATTTAATTGGCCATTGGGTACAGAAGGTTGTTACATTCTCTGAGGCAGGAGAAGGTTACATAATCCCTGATGTGAGGCTTTACTTGGTGCTCACTTTCAGAAGTATTCTGTGATTTGATCAGATGAGACTCTGGGAAGCCGTTGTTGAGAGCCCCCCGGCTTTGAAAAACCAAGATGTGGATTTGGTATGGATGTAATGGTTGGACAGTTTGGAAATCTGTCCACTTGATCTGTTTGTCTGTCTTGATAATTCTGTCTGTATACTCTGAAATTCAGGGTGCTGACCTTTTTCCCCTGAACTAGGTAAAAGATACATATTTGACTGATTAAAGGAAGCTTGTTAACCCATTTTGAGTTGCTTTCCTTTAACAAAGCAGATCTAAAAACCTGTGTTGGCAGCCACCCTGGAGACGCTGGGGTGCTTGCCGCTACAAAATGGCGCCATGAACAGGATCTGCAGAGTAAAACGAAAGTATGGGGGCTGGGATAATTGTTTGTTTCCCAGTTGTGGTAGCTGTGATTCTGTGGAGCCGTGGAGCAGGAGAGCAGAATGGCCTGCATGCAGACTCTGCTGAGCTGAGAGCAGGAATGGTGAGCTGCCTGCATCGGGCCTGGGCAGAAGCCAGGAGCAGCTGCCGCCTGCAGAAGGAGAAGGAACACAGGAGTTCAGAATTCAGCCACAGGAAAAGATAAGAACTGAGCAGCAAAGCAGGGGCACTGAATGTGTTTCCTTGCTGCATCCCACAGTTTGGGACCCAGGGGGAGGATGGACTTGTGACTATGGTGGGTGGGATGAAGTGCCTTGGACCCCCAAGGACCCCACCTTGTTGGTTTTGTTGCCCAACCCCCTCTCTGTACTTGGAAGCAGGGGCTGGAGCTGTGTGAGGGGAAGGATACCTCCCTCCGCCCAAGAGAACTTTATTTGGACTCTTCTTTTGAATTGTGGTGGTAATGCTATGTACTTTGTGTTTGTTTAAGGCCCAGTGGCCACTTGGGTAACTTTAGTTCTGTATCTTGAAAATGTGACCTAAGAGATGTTTAGTGCTAATTCAAAAGTAAATTATGCTAAGGGCATGAAAAATCTTGGGGCCCAATGTAATAGGAATGTAAATTTTTAAGATCTTCCCTGCTCCTAGGCTAAAGTGCACCTGGAGCCTGGGGTGGGAGGCTTGTTTTTCAGTAGATACTTTTTGATTGGCCAGTAGGTCCAGAAGGTTGTTACATTCTCTGAGCCAGGAGAAGGCTATATAATCCCTGATGTGAGGTTTTACTTTGGGGCTCACTTTGAGAAGTGGTCTGTGATTTGATCAAAAGAGACTCTGGGAAGCTGTTGTTGAGAGCTCCCCCCCTTTGAAAAACCCAGATTTTGATTAGGTATGGATGTAATGGTTGGGCAGTTTGGAAACCTGTCCACTTGATCTGTTTGTCTGTCTTGATAATTCTGTCTGTATATGTAATAAGAATGTAAATTGTAAAGATCTTCCCTGCCCCTAGGCTAAAGTGCACCAGAAGCCTGGGGAGGGAGGCTTGTTTTTCAGTAGATACTTTTTGATTGGCCAGTGGGTCAATAAGGTTGTTACATTCTCTGAGCCAGGAGAAGGCTATATAAGCCCTGATGTGTAGCTTTGTTTTGGGACTCACTTTGAGAAGTGTTCTGTGATTTGATCTGAATTCTGGAAGCCGTTGTTGAGAGTCCCCCGGCTTTGAAAAACCCAGAATGTGGAAACCCAGATGTTGACTGGGTATGGATGTAATGGTTGGACAGTTTGGAAATCTGTCTACTTGATGTTTCTGTCTTGATAATTATGCCTGTATACTTTGAGGTTCAGGGTGCTGACCTTTTCTCCTGAACAAGGTAAACGATATATGTCTGACTGATTAAAGTAAGCTTGTTAACCCATTTTGAGTTGCTTTCCTTTAACAAAGCAGATCCAAGAACCTGTGGTAGCTGCAAACCCTGAGGACACTTGGGGTGCTTGCTGCTACAGTATACTCTGAAGTTCAGGGTGCTGACCTTTTTCCCCTGAATTAGGTAAACAATACATATTTGACTGATTAAAGTATGCCTGTTAATCCATTTTGAGTTGCTTTCCTTTAACAAAGCAGATCTAAGAACCTGTGTTGGCAGCCACCCTGGGGACTCTAGGGTGCTTGCTGACACAATATATAGAGGGAACAGGACCAATGTAACAGGAAGGGATGATACTTAAAAGCTGAAATTAAGAAATGAGAGGAATATAATGGGAGGAGATGGGGAGAGACAGAACAGGGTAAACTATCTCATATAGAAGAGGCAAGGGAAAATGGTTACAGTGGGGGGGGGGAAGAATAGGAAGGCAAAAGGGAATGGGTCAACCTTATTCCCATTGAATCTGGCTTGAGGAGGGAATGAAATACACACTAAATAGGGTATCTCACCCTCCAGCAGAGTAGGGGGGGAAGGGGATGAGAGGAGGGATGATGGAAGGGAGGGCAGGCTGGGGGGGAGGGAAGTTGGAAGCACCCACTTTTGAAAAGGGACGGGATCAAAGTAGAGAATAGAACAAGTAGGAGGTGGGATAGGAGGGAGGGAAATATAGTCTTTTACAATATATCTACTATGTTATTTTTTGCATTAGCCACACATGTACAGCCTATACTGAACTGCTTATCTTCCCAGTAAGGGTAGGTGACAAGGGAGGAAGGGAATGAATCTGGAATTCAAAGTTTTATAATCAAATTTTCAAATATATATATGTGTGTGTGTGTGTGTGTATAATATACACATATATTAATAAATATATACTATTATTAATACTATTTTACATTTAATTGGGAAATAAGATATACACACACTGGGGCATAGAGATCCACTGGAAAAGTGGAAAGGGGTATGGGAGAAAATATGGGAGAGAGCAGATTAGAGGAGGGGATATCCTGTGGGACTGCTATTTTGGGGAGGTGGGTAGGGGGAAAACAGGGAGAAAATTTGTAACTCAAAATCTGGCGGAAATGAATGATGTAAATCAGAAGTTAATAAAGCATTTGAAAGTAAAACAAAAAATAAATAAATAAATAATAGAATTTTAAAAGAAAAAAAAAGAATCTGTCCGTTATGGGGAACTTTTAATAAACTTTGCTTTTCTTTGGCTGAGAGAAGACTTGAGTCGAATTCATTTAGCAGGACCCAGTATGTTGGTATCTTGGGGTCTAGTGCATCCCTAAACCCTATACCTCATCAATTAGAGTCAAGGAGATGGATAAAAAGGCTTCTATTTGTAGCATAGAAGGTGATGGAGGCCAGGGGACTGGCTAGAGAGACTAAATAAAAAGGGAGAAACATTGTAAGGATAAAGGAAAGAAGTTGGTGATACATTAGACCCAGAAAAAATATAATTTTAGCTTTAGAGCTAGAGAATATATATGCAATAGGCCGCTGAGTCCAACACCTTCACGTGATTATTTCATTTTAATTTTTTTTAATCTATGTAACAAGCATCAATAAACATTTCAAGGAATGGAAAAAGAGATTTGAATATGAAACTGCACATCCCTATTATAAACAGCATGCTTAAAAAGAAACGCAAATAATATGTTACTTTTAAGGCTGTCCAGCTTGTCTGTCCTGAAACCCCTCCACCTGCCTCTACTTACCTTGGGTTTTTTTATTCTTCAATAACTTTCTTTTCTTCTCTTTTTGCATCATTATCATTCACTTTCTTGTACCTTCTAGATGCCTTAAGTTAAAGATAAATCAATAAATAAGCTCTCCCAGGTGTCAAATAAGCATATGCAAACAAAATCAGGCTGGTGTCACTGGACTGAAGACTAAGTGTAAAGGAATAAGGCATAAGAAAACTGTAAAGTGAGAAAAATAATTATTAATAACCAATAATTTGGGGAGATCCATGATGGGGTACATCTGGGAAACCCCTTGAACTCTGATTGAATCTTCCCACTTAATGAGTCATTTGCCTGAGGCCATAAACCTTTCATTATTGCTAGGCCCAAATCTGTTACTCTTAAGCAAGCCTAGCCCTCCATTGTCAGTCATCTCCAGGTAGCCTTCATCTTTTTCCCATCTTTAATCCTATTTCTGGGATCCTCCTTAGACTCCTCCTCAAGACCTTCTCCAAAGCCCTCTTCTAGACCACCTCTAGTTCCCTCGAATAGTCTTTCTGTATATAAGATCATCTTGCCTCCATGAAGGTGCAGAGATTAATCTAGCTCAGACTCACTCTGTCAGATTATTCTGGCCCCCTTTCATTGACAAGCATCACAAATATTTAGGCTCCTTAAGAGTCTACCCATTATGGAAAATCTTTAATAAACTTTGTTTTACTGTGACTGAGAGAAGGTTTGAGTCAAATTCATTTGGCAGGGCCCAGCATGGTGATATTTTGGGGTCTTGAGCACCCCTAAACCCCAAACCTCAACAATCCAGAGCTCTCTCCTAAGGTCCTGATTTTAAAAAGTTGTTTCTTGAAGGACATTCTGATAATGGGACTGGAGTACCTTTCTTGTTCCATACCTCACCCTGGTTTGGGTAGGTTATACATTCTTTGAACAGATGACCCACGGCTGGGGGTTGTCTGGGTATGGAGAAAGTTTCTCTGTCCAAGGGTAACATGATGTCACTCTCAGCCTCTCATTTTAATACAACCCACCTTCCACTGTATTAACATATCAGAGTTGATTGCCACCCCTCTTCAAAAAGAACATAGAAGCCCAACAAAATGATTTTCTTTGGTCTAAGAGATATGGCCAAATGACCATCTTTTATTAATAATGTGCTGGCCTTATTAATAAAATTATTAAATTACCCAGAAATGATATCTTTCTAACCTTTTTAGTCATTTCAAAAGGGGGCTAGGTTATGAAGGGTTTTGAATGCGAAACAAAGCTTTTTTTTATTTGCTGCTGGAGGAAATAGGAAACCATTGGAATTTATCCATTCCCTGAAAACATTTATCTTACTCTGCATCTCACACACTTCACTCCACTGAGAAGACAACTTCCTTATTTTACAGAAGAAATTGTGACCCAGCTGTTTTTATAGAAAAACAGGTGGGGAGGGACAAATAAAAATACTCTGAATTAGAACTCCAGGCTTGTCCTGGGTCATCTTTCTTTTCCTTGCCCAGGGTTTTATTTTCTTTTTTCTACTTCTCTGAAGCACTGCTAGGTCTGTGGTGCTACCCATATAAAAGCGACTGAGTAATGGAGCAAACCAGACTTTTCTGCTGTCACTGTTTGGTCGTTTTTTAGTCATGTCCAACTCTTTGGGAACCCATGTGGGGTTTTCTTGGCAGAGATACTGGAGGGGTTTGCCATTTCCTTCTCCAGCTCATTTTACAGATGAGGAAACTGAGGCAAACAGGGTGAAGTGACTTGCCCAGGGTCACACAGCTAGTAAGTGTCTGATACCAGATGTGAACTCTGGAAGATGAGTCTTCCTGAGTGCAGGCCCAGTACTCTATCTGCTGGGCCACCTAGCTGCCTCAGGTCAGTCTTGTTCTTCTAACTGTAATTGTTCTTGTTATTTATTGTCTATGGTAGCAGTAAGTACAGCCCCTATTTGGGAAGATGTCTTTCCTAAGTAGAAGAAACTTTTTATACTCATGATGGCCAGGTAAAGAATGATAAAACTTTCATCTCATACAATAGAATATCTCTCTTCAGCCTCGAAACTGGACAGGCTATTGTCATTCGGTCCCCTTTCTTGCTTTTCTTCTGAGAAAGAGTGAGGAATGAGCCAGTCCAGCCTGCTGAGTGATTGGCTCCCTTTGTAATCAGATGCCACCCTCCTTCTGGGAGGTTCTTGAGAAAAATGATCCTGCTTTTCTGCAAGGCTGCCTCTTGAGTTGATTAGATGAAAAGAAACTGCAAGCAAATGGGAAGATGGAAAGCACAACAATCCAGGCAGAAGGAAGGAAGAGGATCTTAGGGCAGGAAGCCCACTTAAGGGCCCTCAGGAAAGCTGCCTAGGTGTAGGTGGCATTCCTACCGCCATCATCATAAATATATATGGACTGCATTCATATTCATGACCACCTCTATCATCTTTATTGCTTACTTGTTATTATAATAAAACAATTATAGTTGCTCTTCATCTCTCATATGAAGTGGTCGGTCTGCTTTAAAGCGATTTAAAGGATGGGGCAAGAAAATGGGAGTGCATTTTTTTCATTTCTGTTACTCGGCTTATTTTTAAATTTCAAAATACTTATTCGGCTATTGAATCATCAGATGACTGGTCTCTATCACAGTGCACGAAGCAGGCACTCAAGAAATGCTTGTTGATCAATGAAAAAAAGCATTGATTTAGAGCTGGGAGGGAGCTTAGAAACCATCTCTTTACACCCTCTCATTTTACAGATGAGGAAACTGAGGCTCAATGAAGTGAAATGATTTGTTGACCAATAGTTTTATCCAAATCATTGCCCTAAACCCTGTGGAAAATATAAACGTAAGAGCAACCCATGCCCTTAGTGGGGTATGACAAATTGTAATGTAATGCCAAGCAAAGGCAACTTCCCAAGGTTCAGAATACCAGTATAGCTGCTCTCCATTTTATTCGGTGACAAATTAAGAACAGAGAAGTTCAAAATATGGCATCATTCAAAATACAGCATTTACCAAGTGTGATTCAATAATCTCCAAGTAATCACCCCAGGACCTTACATTCATTCAATCAATTACAAAGTCCCTGTTCTAAATACTACTCCACCCCTAGGCTGTACCTTCATTTAGTCCATCACAAAGCCCCTCTTCTCAAATGGAGATTAGTTTCCAAACATAAGTAAAGTACATTCATTTGTTCAATCATAGAACATAAAAAGGTCAAAAGTTCCCCACCCCTGGATCACAATTGAATCTACCCCAGAGTTGCATCAAGTTTAAGCACAGCACTTAATACCCAAATGGAGGTCTTTTCTTCATCTTGACATGAGGCAAGTTCTCAGCAATCTTTGTTCCTGGGGAGACAAAGCTTAGCAAGGCCACAAGATACATTGCCAGTGTCTTCATTAATTCATCCTCTGTCTGCAGAACAGTCCTAGGACCCCTGAAACATTAGCAAAACCTTCTCCCAGGATTTCTGTAAACATACAACACGAAAATCCTTCTTCAGGGCTTCTGAACCAACAGAAAGGTTCCCAGACCCCTGCAACAACAGCACTGTCCTTCACCAGTGGACAGTATTCACTCTGTCTGCAGGACAGTCTCAGTAGCTCTGAACCAACAGAAAGGTTCCCAGACCCCTGCAACAACAGCACTGTCCTTCACCAGTGGACAGTATTCACTCTCTGTCTGCAGGACAGTCTCAGGAGCTCTTAGCCAACAGCCAGGTTCCAGAACTTCTGCAACAACAGAACTGTCTTTCACCAGTGGACAAATCTGGCAAAACAACATCAAAACAGACAAAGTACCAGCAAAACAGCCATGTCTCCTCAGTCCTTGGCAGCTCAGGGGGCAGGTCTCAAAAGTCCAGGGCAATTCAAAGTGGTCCCCAGCAATCCTTCTCAGTCTCTCTCTGCCTCCATGAGGGTGCTGCTTCCAAAAAGTTCTTCTGCTTCTCTCCCGTATCTCTCCAAATCTATGTCACCAGCTCCTCCCAGTTCAGGACTCTCCTTTCATATCAACAAGTCCATCCCACAGGTGGGATTCACAAGCTCTGGGTTTTAACACAATCAATTTGAAAAACCAAGCCAATACGGGGGGAGCTTTATATTCCATTACTATCATACAAATGTACACATTCATTCATTCATTCAATACACTTTTATTAAACATTTACTAAGCACTAGGTAGTGCGCTAAGCTCTGAGGATACAAAAAGAAGCGACAGACAGTCCTTACCCTCAGGGAGTTTCTAATTCTGGGAGGGAGAAAACATCCAAAGAACATATGGAAGGCAAGCAAAATACACAACAAATAGGAAATAATTAAAAGAGGGGAAGCACGGAATTAAGAGAATTTAGGGAAAACTTCCTGTAGAAGGTGGCATTTTAGTTGGGACTTAAAGGAAGCCACAGGGGTCAGGAGTCAGAACTGAAAAGAGAGAGAACATTCCAGGCATGGATATAGCCAGAGAAAATGCCGGGGAACTGAGCAAATATCCTGTTCATGGGACGGTCAAGGAGGCCACTGTCACTGGATTGAAGACTAGAGAATAAGGGGAAGCAGCAGAGTAAGAAGTAAGGAAGTAAAAAGCAAGAGTAAGGAGCTAGGTCATGAAGGGCTTTGAATGCCAGAGTCTTTTGTATTTGCTCCTTAAGGCAATAGAAAACCACTGGAGTTTATTGAGTAGAAGAATGACATGATCAGACCTGTACTTTAGGAAAATTACTAATTGCAAACCAAGGCAGAATAATAACCACAGATGTACAAAGTATTTTTTTATTGACAACCTTATGAGGCATGGAGTATAATTATCATGCCACTGCTTTACAGATGAGGTAACTGGTTGATTGTAATTTCTTTTTTATTAGACTGGACCAGTGATTTCATCAGTATAAGAAAATCCCTCGACCAATCCAGATATCAATGTGCTCTACAACTTGTAATGTTACAGCGTTGCCTAGGGCACTGGGACAATACGGAAGAAGGAAGAAGACAAGAATTTATTAAATGCTTATTAGCCACCAGGAACTGTAGTAAGAACTAGAGATACAAAGACAAGCAAATGGAAAGATATTCCCTGCCTTCTGGGAGCTTACAGTCCAATGTGGGAAGAAAACCCACAAAAAAGAGCTGAAAAGTGGATTAAGAATAAAGTCAGGAACAGGGCAAGGAGGAGAATGAAGGAAGGTTAGCCTTGGCCTCTCCACTTCAGGAGGAAATCACCAGTGGGAGAAGTGGGGCAGGTCTTATGGAGGACATTATTCCATCGTGACCATAACACAGCTGTGGTAGGTTTTGCCAGGGCAAGGAAGCCCTAGGGCAGGCATTGAGGGAAAATTCCAGGCTGAGCCAGTAATAGAGACATCATAGTTTTGAAGTCCAAAGGTCTTCAAGTAACAAGGCCAGAAGGCGGGCTAATAGGGGTACTTAAAAAATTAAGGCTCCAGAGGTAACTAAGTGATTCAACACCAGAAGAGTGGTACTTTCCTAGAGTCAGCCAGGCAATATACATATATATATATATATATCAGAGACAGGATTTGAAGCCAAGTGTTTTTAACTCCAAGGCATTCACTGGACCATATTGTTTCCCATTTAAGTGAAATGTTACCAGTCAAATGGCCAGAGAATGGTAGGATCAGGTCTGAAATTCTTGCTGCCAAGCCTAACCCTCTTAACTCTACACGGTTGATACGTTGTTGTCCTTCATTCTTGAAGAGCATCACTATGTTAGAGTCAAGTTCTGACTGTGACTGATCAGACCAGTATGATTTAGGAAGGCTCTTCCATAGGTCAGGCACAAATAGTCCATGTGAGCATGTGGGGTGGATTCTCTAAATTTGAAATAAAAATTTCTTTTGAGTTCCTGCAGTTCTGCTTTGTTCATAGATCACAGTACCTTCTTTGATGTGGACACGCCATTGCTGGGCAGTTCTTTGCAGAATCTCCTGTGTCATGCAATTGATTCCAAAGTTCTTCAGAAGGACCTTGAGAGTGTCCTTGTATCTCTTCTTCGGACCACCACTTGAGTTCCTGCCTTTCATGAGTTCTCTGTAAAACAGTCTTTTAAGCCAACATACATTTGAAATTAGAACAATGTGGCTCTCTGCAGTAGTTGGAATGGTTGGCAGGTCAGCTCAAGAGAGGACCTTGAAGTCCAGTACGCTATCTTGCCCGGTGAGTGATCTTTAGAATCTTCCTATGACAATTCAAATGGAAACGATTCAGTTTCCTGGAGTGGTGCTGGTTTACAGGTTTCATAGGCATACAGTAATTAGGTCAGCACACGGCTCTGCAGACCTTCAGTTTGGTAGGCAATCTGATACTTCTACACTTTCCTTCAGAGCCTCCCAAACACTGAGCTAGCTCTGGCCATGCGTGTACATGCCTGGAAAATATACTTCCCAGATATGTGAACTTAGCCACAGCATTCAAAACCTCTCCATTTGATTTAACATATGGATTTGCTGGAGCACCTGTGTTTTCTTGGTGTTAATTGTTAGGCTAAAATTAGCACAAGCGGCAGATAATTGATCTGTACTTTGTTGCATCTCAGTTTCAGAGGCTGCATGAGAGAGGGACAAAGTATTGTAGGGTTCAGAGAAAGACTAGACCATTTCCTGATTGGAGGATAGGTAGGGGATCATGAAAAACTTGGTTGTGAGCAGGTTCTGAGCAGGTTCTGAGCCGGACTTTGAAAAATGTGTTGTATTCCAAAAAGTGGAGATTGTAGGGAAGAGAAGAATTAGGTCCGAACACATAGGAATTTGCCCCTAGGGTGCCAATGTCCCATAGACAGTCCACTTACTTCCCAAGGTTCACTTCTTTCACACAGCAATAATTGTCTCCCTGACCTGCCTAAAAGTCCACAGGGCATATAAAACACAACTGCCCTCTAGGGACTCTCTGGGGAATAGGTCTCCTCATCCAAGCATGTATCTAGTTACCTGTATGCAGATAGCTAGTTATTTATAAATTGTCTCCCCCCATTAGACTGTGAGTTTCTTTAGGCAGGGGTTGTTTGCCTTACTTTTTATCCCCATACCTGAGCACAAGGCTTGGCACATAGTAGGCATTTATCAAATTCTTATTGACTGATGAGCATGGCTGGCCCCTCAGTAGGATTACCCTCTATCCCTCTCCCATCAGCCTGTGCTCTGTGTCACCATACTGCTCCTCTCCCTCCCACCCTCTAACACTGAATTTGCCCTGGGACATTTCAGCTACTTACATCTCCAGGGTGGGAGGAATCATATGGAAAGGGGCACTCCAGATATGAAAAATTTATACAAAGGCACAAAATTGCTTCATTTGTGCAGACCACAGCAAGAATCCTGGTTCGGCTGGAGCATGAAAAGAAACAGCAGGAGACAAGTTTGGAGAGAAAAACAAATGCTGCTTCTTTAACGTTGGATAATTAGTACTTAGAACAGGTTTTGTAAATGTCATGGGAAGGCTACAGCCTGTGAAATTGCCACTGTGATCACCGCAGGAGCACCTCACTTTGCAGAGATCCAGGGCTGGGAGGGAGCTTAGAAGCCATGTACTTCAGTCCCCTTCATTCTCCTGAAAAGTCAGAGAGAGCAAGTGACTTGTCCAAAGTCTCTTAGCTTACAAAAAGTAAAACTAATATTTTAACCCAGGTCTTCTTATTCTAAATTCAGAACTCTTTCTGTGAAGTCTCTGTACACTTAAAATTTTGTCATCTGAATATCATTTTCCCTACTTGCATCATCACCATCATTAGCATCACCATCGTCATCATAACTACCATTTGCATAGTGCTTTAAGGATAGCAAAGTGCTTTGCAAGAATCCTTACATTTTATCCTCATAACACCACTGGAAAGCAGATGCTATTACTATCGCCTTTTAAAAATGAGGGAATTGAAGCACATTAAACAACGTGCCCAAGGTCACACAGTTTTGTTTGAATTCAGTTCTTCCTAATTTCAGCTACAGTACTCTAGTCACTGCCCCACCTAGTTGAATAATGACTTCAGAGATTTTTAAAGACTTAATTTATGATTTTTTTCCCAATAAAGCAACTCCTAATATTTCAGCTCATTCCTACGCTACCCCTTTATGCATGTCACTAATAGTTTGTTATCATTCATTCAGCGTATTAGGAGATCTCAGAATTTAAGTCACCCCTTGGTTTGGATAAATCAATTTCAACATTGATTCAAATCAATGGATGGGGTAGATTGGAGGATGTCACAACTGGAGGTGGAGATCATAGCAAGGAAAATGTCCAAGTAAAAAGTTACAAGTATGATGGCATGGTGAGAAATGGACAGATATGAGGGATTCATACACTATTTCTAGAATTTTTTCCTTAAATACCATTTTGTCACATATATACATGTACCTGAGGCAACTGTTGGCTTAGTACATAGAGCAATGAGCCTAGAGTCAGGAAAACTTGAGTTCAAATCCAGACTCAGCTGTGTGACCCTAGGCAAGTTACTTCCTGGCTGTGTGACCCTGGGCAAGTTACTTATCCTCTGCCTGACAAAATAGTATCCACTTGGGTCCACTGGAGAAAGAAATGGAGAACCATTTATTCGTATCTTTGTATCTTCTCTAAGAAAATCTCAAATGGTGTCATGGAAAGTCAGAAATGTGTGAACAACAACTGACATTCAAAATGCCATTGTGGCTACCCATGGCTTCCATTATCCTTCATAATATGGCCTCACAAATTCTATTCAATCTTACCTCCCCAAAATATGCCAGGTTCATTTCAATTTTTGCATCTTCACATTTTACCTCTCCCCCATGTCTCCCTTCCCACAACTTCCCTTCCATCTCTCTTCCACTTTTTCCAACCTTCAAGGTCCAAGGTCAAATCTTAATTCTTCTATGAAACTTTAGGGTGGTCTAAAGACTAGGAGACTTATTGGAAGCTATGTTATACATAAGCAAAACCAGTCGTTTGTAATAAAGGATTAAGGTAAAAGGAAATGCTGCCAAGATCCAAATAAGCTTTTTTTTCTCTGTCTTTTCCTTTACTCTTTCCTTTCACTTGTGTGGGACACCAGAACATCCTGAGAGACTGGGAAAGAATTATCCCCAAACTCATACAACCCTTGGGATTTGCTGGAAATGCAGCCCATTGAAAAAGATAGTTTGTAGAAACTATCAAGGCAAGGGAAATTTCTAGATTTTGTAACCATACGTCAGGCCGAAGTCTGAGACAGAGACTTTCCTCCTGGTGAGCAGGAGGAAACAGGGTCAAAGACAAATTCAATACTTGCGAGTTCTATTTAAGCGACTGGCTGTTCCATATTCCAAAACAGTCTGGTCTCTTGAGGTGAAGACTATTCTTCATTAGGGAAGTCATACATAGGTCAAATTTTTAGAATTGGCAAATTCTTCTCTCCGTGGAGAAAATCAGTTGAGAGTTTTTCTCTTTTCTAAGGATTAAGTAGGAGAACCTGCTTCCCTCATTAAAAGATCTGAAGCTTAAATTTGGGGGCTCAAAGCTGAGAGAGGTGCCCACTCTTCTGGGGAGGGGTAACCCTTCTGCAATCAGTATCACTCCTATAAAAGGTGTCAGCCAATTGTTCTATAAGAACCCTTACCCTTCCTCTGACCTCCCTGACCAAAACTTGCCTCTCTGCCCACCACTTCTACAAATCCTCCTTTCCTAGAATATAAGTTCCTTGAAGAACCCAACTCTTTCTTTTTATTTTTGTATCTCCAGTGCTTGGCACAGAGTAAGGGCTTAAGAAACGCTTTGATAGTTTTTTCATTCCCCTTGAAATCTAAGACCTAGATTAGGAGTGAGGCGTCAGGAGAAATGGAAGGATGAGCAAATGTATCAGAGGCTAAGATCTTGGGAGCATGATTCCAAATGTGGAAGCTTCCGAACAAGGAAACATCAGAAGTGCCAGCACAAAGTCCTTTTCAGAAGGGCGGTAAGGACCCCAGAAAACGCTAGGCATACTGACTTCTTCAACCAGGAAGAGGCTGCCTGCCATCGTGAAAAGAGAAGTGGACTGGCAATGAGGAGCCCAGGGTTATAGACCTTGTTCAGATCACTTTCTAACTGGTTATATGATCTTTTCAAATACTTTTCCCATCTCAGCACCCCAGTTCCTCAACCTGGAAAAAAAAACTGGTAGAGGTGAGAAAAGGAGTGAGAGAGCCTGTGAACTCTCTCTCCCTTCCTCTGTCTATCTCTCTCTCTCTCTGTCTCTCTCTCCCTCCTTCTCTATTCCTTTCCCTCTCTTTTTCCACTTCTCTCCTTTCGTTTTCTCATTTGTAGAATTTAGTAGAATAAAAGCTATTACCCAATTGGCAAATGGCCTAAAAATATAGACAGGAAGCTCTCAAGGTAAGGAACCCAAGCTATCTATAGTAATAGTTGAAAAAACTGCTCCAAATCACTAATTATTAGAGAAATGCAAGTTAAAGCAACTGTGAGATTCTATCTCACACCCATTAGATTGGTGAAGCTGGCAAAAAAAAGAAAAGAAAGCAACAAATCTTGGAGGGGCTGTGGAAAAAACCAGGAACATTCATCTAGTGTTGTTAAAGCTGTCAATCTGGAGAGCAGTTTAGAAATATGTTCCCAAAGTTACTCAGCTGTGCATAACGTTTGACCCAGGAATACCACTATTAGGCCTTTATTTCAAAGAGATTGAAAAAAAAAGAGTCCTATATGTACAAAAATAGTTTTGGCAGCAGTTTTTGTAATGGCAAAAAACTGGAAACTAAGTATGGTCCATCAATGGGGGAATGAATGACTGAACAATATACAGTATGTTAATGTATGGAATGGAATGGAATGTTATTGTTAATGGAATGGAATGCTACTGTGCTATAAGAAATGAAGAGAGGTAGTTTCAGAGAAGGCTGGGAAAACATACGTGAACTGGTGCAGAATGAAGCAAACAGAATGAAGAGAACAATTTATACTATGACATCAATATGGTTTAAAAAAAGAAAAGAAAGAAAGAATACTTCTGAAAGTCCTAAAAACTAGGAAAAACAAAATGATCAATCATAATTCCAGAGGGCTACAGAGAAAGAACACTACATACTTCATCGCAGAGAGATAAACACATTTTTGGATGTGATCAATGTAACAATTTGTTTTGCTTGACTATACCTATATAATACGAGGCTTCCTTATCTCTCTCCCTTCCTTCCATCTTCCTTCCCTCTTTCTCTCCTTCCTTCTCCCCTTCCATCCCACTTTCTTTCCCTCCTTACCCTTCTTCCTTCCTTTCTTTCCTTCTCTCTCCCTTCCTCCTTTTTTCCCCTCTTTTTTGTGGTAGGGTAAGGTAGAGGAGAAAATACAATAAATGCTTAATAATTTTTAAAAATGAAATTAACTAGCAGACCTGTAAGTTTCCTTCCATCCAGGGATATGTTGATAAATGTTTAATAACTGAATGTAGACTATACTTCCAGTTTTAATTTGCATGAATAATATTTTCTCCATAACTTTCATAACTCTAGAAAATCAATAATAAATTGATAAATAAATAAAACTCGGAATTATAACATTTGCTGATTTCGAAGGTATAAATACACTGAAATTTTAACGATCTGCTCTCCCTGCCTAATCCTTTCTGAGCTGGTTCCAATAGACCCCTGCTTTCATCTCTAAATCTGTGAACCCTTTCCTGAGGTTCTTAAAACATCTTATAGCCTTTTTTCTCATGCAAAGTCTGCCAAAATGTTAAGGGAATCCTAGCAATGACCTCAGACCCAAGACACATGGGCCACAGGGGTTTTTACTTCCCTCCCAAGTGAAGTTGTTGTCTTCTTAAGTTGGCCATTTTCCCAAACCCCAGTGAGTAGCAAGAGGCACCCACCCTAGTCTCTGATCTCACCCATGTTAAAAGGAGGAAGTATGTGGAGTTGTACAAGAATTTTCCAACACTTCAATGAAAACAGAGCAGGTCCCCGAAAAATTCTCTCATTAACCTGCTATTGATTTGCTTTCATGCCACGTTTGCAAGACCTACCAAAGCAGAGCAGAGGAAAAGGCCGGTGAGACTCCTCGGAAAAGATAACCACCTGCCTCTGAATCAGAGCCAGACCTCCTCTTGAGTTGGAGAAAATTCCATTTCAGTAATAAGCCAGGACAGCAAGTAAAGTACAGATGAGTAAAGTATTTACAGCTTTCAGACAATAATGCTGCCAAATCTGAGATACACCGCCATTTTATTCTTTCTCATACCTTTTATTTTTTTTTCACAGCAATCAGGGTTAAGTAACTTGCTCAAGGTTACATGGCCAGGTGTTTCTGAATATGGTGCTAAGTGTCTGAGCCTGGATTCAATCCCAGGTCATCCCAACTCTGGGGTCGGTTCTCCGTACCTTTTATTTTTTAAATGATGATGACTTGCCTTTCAGTGTGACTGAAATACAGCATGTGAATTGATTTCTCTCCCTTAGCCCCATAGAAAGCAATGGAATTCTATGAGTCTTATGAAAATATCTACTGATGTCTATAAACCACCAGACTTTGCCCTTCCCAAATAACAGAGATGACTTTAGGCCCCTTCCCGGTTTACATTATCAAGCACCTCGGTCTCCTGGCTCTGAATCAACAAAGGGATTGTGGTTTAGTCTTCTCTGACTCTTCGTGACCCATGAACTAACTTGTCCATAGGGTTTTTCAGCAGAGATATTGATGTGGTTTCCCATTTCCTTCTGTAGCGCATTTTACAGATGAGAAAATTGAGGTAATGGGGCCAAGTGACTTGTACAGGGTCACACAACTAGTAAATACCTAAGGTCAGATTTGAACTCATGAAGATGAGTCTTCCTCACTCCAGGGCAAGCACTCTATTCACTGAACCACCCAGCCAACCCAATTTTGTTTGGTATATTTTGTATTTGTGTATTTTACTTTTTGCATTTAAAAACATCATTCTGAGAAACACACACAAAGAACCCTTGCTTAGAAGGCCCAAAGTTTAGAGATTACATACCTTGATGTAACTAGGCACTGTTGCCACCTGGTCATATCCTCCTGCAGCTGAGTTTCTGCCTGAAGTTGGACACCACATAGTAAAGTATTTGAGGTCACAGAATTTGTCATAGGATGATATATTTATAGCTGGAAGGCACCTTTGGTTATAGTCCAGTTCCCTTATTCCACAGGTGAGGAAATGAAGCCTAGAGAAGTGAAATGATGGACCAATGGTCACATGGGCAGTAAGTGGCAGTGCTTGGGTTTGAACTGAGGTCTTATCTCTCCGGAGCCTTGAGGGAACCACGCCACTAGGTGTGACAGTGGATAGAATGCCAGGCCTGAAGTCAGGAAGACTCATTTTTTGAGAGGTTCAGATCTGGCTTCAGACATTTACTAGCTATGTGACCCTGGGCATGTCACTTGACCCCCTCCCCATTCGCTTCAGTTTCCTCATCTGTAAAATGAGCTAAAGAAGGAAATGACAAACCACTCCAATATCTTTGCCAAGAAAACCCCAAATGGGGTCATGCAAAGTCAGAGACAATTGAAGAACAACATGCCTTGATGGGAGAAACCAAAGTGTTTGGTACTTGAACCTGAGGGGAGTTTGGGCTTGGAACTGGGATTTTACTATATAGCAACTGACCTAATTTATGAACCTAATCCCAGGTTCTGGGATGGTATGAAGGGAAAGGGATTAAGATTCACATCTGAGAGAATAAATTTGTATATTTATAATTATGCTTTTTGAAGTAAATATTCTTTGAAAAAGCTAATCCAACTGTCCATGGCTAAATGGAACTGAGTTATAGGGACCATTCACTACAATTAAGTATCCACCGACATAAGTGGATGTGGAGTCATTTGCAGAGAGCCTAGACACCCCTGACTCCCTTATGGGTATCATTAAGGATACCACAGGACCTTGGCTTTCAAGGAGTGAGGGCCAAAGTAGTCTGTGTTACATTTCTAAGGATTGGTTGAAAGAACCAATATTTATTCTCAAGAAGAGTAAACCTGTTTGAGATATGATAGCTGTCTATCATAGAGTTATTATGTGTGAGAAATATTAGATATATTCTTCCTGGACCCAAAGGACAAAACAATAAACAATGGATAAAAGCAGCAGCAGAAGAATTTGACTCAAATAAGAAAAAATCTTCCTATCAATTATAGCTGTTCCCAAATAGAATGTACTTCCCTAGAAGGCAGTAAGTTTTTTAAAGCCACACAAAAGTAACCAGGAGAAAGTAATGTCTCAGAAGTCAAAGGAAAAAGAGTGTCCAGGGAGTTAGCCAATCAATAAACAAAGAGTACCTACTATGTCCCAGGCATTGTGCTAAGCCCTGGGGACACAAAGAAAGTCAAAAACAGTCCCTGTTCTCCAGGAGCTCATGGTCTAATGGGGGAGGCAACTATTGGGGGAGGCAAGTAAAATATAGGGAGATATGATAAACTGAAAATAATCAATAGAGGGAAGGCACTAGCATCAAGGGAGATTAGCCAAGGCTTTTTGTAGGAGTTGGGATTTTTTATAAAGAAAGTGCTTAACAGTGTCAAAAGTCACAGAAAGAGTCAGACAAGAAAGTGTCTAGGTACATTGTAATGGATGGTCTGCAATTCTCTCACCCCCATCTTGGTCATCTTTCTCTGGTTATGGTCTAGTTTCTAAATCTTCTCCCTAAAATATGGTGTGACTCTGAATCTACACTGGGAATTTGAGTAGAGAAAGGATGTTACTCCTTCCTAAATGTTGTTTTGGTTTTTGGAGGCAATCAGGCCTCTTCTGTCTCTCTCTCTCTCTCTCTCTCTCTCTCTCTCTCTCTCTCTCTC